>NC_056743.1:283079708-283347208 GCF_019279795.1 Protopterus annectens
ACACTGTCAGTAATTTACACCGCTTACTCAAAAAATGTTGCTAGAAGGTATAAGACCACCTTCCTCCAGCACATTCGCAAAAATAGACTAAAAGAATTCTGGAATGTTAACAATAGTATTACAGGATGTTGACAACAAAAACACCATGGCAAGTCAACCACCACCACCACCACCATCACCACCATCACAATATCAGGCCTACTACTAGCACTCACTTTTCTAAAATAATTCCCCATTGTCTGCACTCTCCAAACTCCCATCTAACTACTTAAACTCCCCCATACCCCTCTCCTCTGTACTCCTTTATTTTAGTTCAGAAATCACCACCAAGACTGCCCTAAAAGATAGCAATTAAATACCTTCAAATGCCCCTCCTAGTGCAGATAATCTATTTCCTAAGCACATCATTCTCTGTACAGAGCACGATGCACTACTGCTTCTCCACCTATGCAACCTATGCATCACAAACAGCACTACGCTAGCCAACTGGAAGACAGCCATAGTTCAACCAGTCTCAAAAATCCCTAATTCAAAAGGTGCAATAGGCTTCAGGTCAATCTTAATCCTTCTGTCTCTAAAAACATTCTGAAAATCTTGTCTAGACTCACGTTTCAGACTACACAAAAAATACTGAATGGTCCCCCCACAGCAACATGGATTTTCTTCCAGAAAAAGGACTATGGCTGTTTTCTACACACTATTAGATGATATTCTAAGGAGCATGGACAAAAGCCACCTTATAATTGAAGTCTTTATAGATCTCACTAAAGTCTTTGATCTGGTAGACTATTCATCACTCCTTAATTCCCTTCTTAGATCAGTCTTAAACAATGACTATTTCCCTTGGTTCCACAATTTGAAAACTGATAACATTTTAAAGTACGAACAGGGAACTTATCCCCTTTTTATACCCCTCCTGCAAAAGAAGTACTCTAAGGATCGGTTCTCTTTCTCTCTCCTCTAATATTCTCTCTATTCATTAACTCCCTCTCAGCTCACCTACTTCAGACCCTAGTCCTTTTATATATGCATAACACAGGAACGTACAGATCACGCTCCACCATCAAAAAATGTGAGAACGACCTAACTGCACTAGCACTATGGCTGTCACTCAACAACCTCTACTGAACTGGAAAGCAGGATCTTCAGAGAAAGACAAAAACTCTCCAGAGTCTCACAAAACTTGGACAATAAGAAATATCTCTTAGGAAGCCGCACCATACTTCAAATATCTTGGAATCTCTCAGGACCATTCCCTGAGTTTTCAATTTAAAAATACTAATATGACGTCTATCAAAAAATGCAATACACTTCCTATCACCAGAAGGCAGATTAGCAATTGGAAAAGGAATTCTCACACCACAGCTATAATATGGCCTCAGTAACACTCTGCTCTGCGAATCCTATCAAACCAAATCTGCTGATTTATTAGACTGGTCCTCCAAAGAAAACATCGCTGCTCAGTCATAAGTAAAGCAACATGACTTTCCATACTTGAAATATGTATGCGTCTAGTTTGTATAATCTACACACTCTTATACCAAGATTCTTTCATTTTCTTCTCCATCTGATTCTCTCAAGGAACCACATCTCACAACCATAGGTCATGCTCCTCTCTCTGTCTCTCTCTCTTTCCACCCATTGACTACAATTCACTGCACCAAACACAGCTTCTCAACAATGCGTCATCAGACTTGTGAATTAGTCCCTTAAAACAAAAGAGATATCACATCCTTCCCCAGATATAGACATCAGCTCAAGACATTTTACAGGCAGATGCTTTTCTCTACAAGGCATTACTTAATGCTATAATTCCAGTATACTCACTCACTGACTCACTGACTGACTCACTCACTCACCCTATTAACCTGATTGAAGAGGTTTCAAATGAGGTTATAGCGGGGTGGGGTGTAAGATACCATCCCCTTTTAGGTAACTCACCACAGGGTACAATTGAGGAAAAGATTACTGGTGAACAAACCTTTGGGAAAGCATTTGTTTTACAGCATATGTTTGCCTCTAGGAAAATTCAGGATTTAGTTAAAAGGAATTGGAAAATGCTGAAATTTAATAAAGACCTTGTAAGCAAGGTAGGAGTGAGTCCAAGGTTTGTTTTTAAAACAGGGACTAACTTAAAAAGGCTTTTTGAAAAGAATAATAACAGGACTAGTTTTTATGGGAATCAAGGTACGAGAAAGTGTGGAAGATGCGGGTATTGTAAATATATTTGTGAAAAAGTAAAGGTCACCTTGAGTAATTATGTGAAGAATAGTGTGTGGTTTAGAAAGGGTAATTGCACTACCAAAGGTATAGTATACCTGGCTTTGTGTAAGGGTTGCCCTAGTTTTTATGCTGGAAAATCAGAAAGGGCACTTAATAAACGTATTTATGAACACACCTATAACATTAGGAAAACGAATTTAAATAGTGCACTGTATAGGCGCCTACATATGGAACCAACCCACCCTGGGCTTCTTTTTGGTATCTTGGAACAATTTCATGTAGACCCAAGGGGTGGGGATTGGGAGAATTGGCTTTGTTGTAGGGATACTTACTGGCAATTAAAATTAAATGCAACCCAACCTCCAGGATTAAATTACCATATTTTCATTAAACCTTATTTGGTTAGGAGGTCTGAGAAGTTTTGATGACTTTCTAACAAGTGGGTTAGTTTCCAGTAAATCTTATTGCATTAGTATTGGGGGACAATTTTTAGTAATATATGCTTATGCTTATTCTTAAAAAAATTGGTTTTAAAAGGTTGTTTAAGGGCATTTATATTGATGTTTATGAAGGGATTTTATTATGCATTTTGTGAACATTTTAAAATGTAAATATGGATAGTGTATGTACAGCTTTAAATGTTTTGGCACACTTTTATACCTAGGGGAAGTTAAATAGGAGGGGTATTATGTGTTTTCTTTGTACTTGAAAAAGCCCTGCATTTGAGAGGGTGAAAGTGCTTGTGGTGAATTTGGATTAAAATAAGACTGTTTCACAACCATTTTCCTATCTCGCCTGGACCGTTTTTGTTGGCTTTTACTAGTACTGTATACACGGTTATTCCACTTGTTTTAATTCTTTGATATCACTGTCTATTGCTTACTTTTATAAAATCAGCTTGGGTTGGAAGTTTGGGAAGGTTCGATGTTACTCATTTGAGTAGTCACTGAGATCTTCACAAAAAGTCTGAAAATAACTGTTATCTTTTTTGGGAGAAGGAGACAAAAGCTTTCTATTGAAAACAGAAGAAAAACACAATTGTGTGAAGATATGTGTATGTGCCCTTTTTAACTGTTTCCTTGTTTTTTCTTCTCTATAAAATTGGAGGCCAATTTTAATTCCACCTTCATTCTGAAACTTGGACTGAAGTACCGCTTGGGTTGGGACAGAGGCTCATCCTGCTCAGTCCCCTATTTTGGATATATTCCCAAGGAAAACAACAATCCAGAAAGTGGATTCGCCCTGGGAACACTCTTTCCTGTTGGTCATTTCTTGTTTAGTCCTCACTGTAGAATGCTGCATGCTTTGTTCCATACAGGGTCACTTGTTATAGATACAGTTAAACAAATTACACTTAGATTGTTTAGGCTACTCCAGTTTAGCTCTTTATTGCATGATGGACGAGTGCTTCTAATCCATGTTTGATGACCATCCACCTATTACTGCAACCATCCTCTCTTACTCACTGGATAAACAGGTCTCCATGGTATGGATGTCATACAGGTAGATTTGAGTTTTTTCTCCAGTTCTTAGCCCTAAACCTTCCACAGCAGATGATGGGCATGTGCACAGATGGCTTTTTCATGCCTTTGGCAGTGGGTGTTTATGTTCTTGCACATGGCTAGTGATGGTTACTGTACAGATGTGGCTTGAAAAAGTAAAGCAGACATCCGTGGCCCATACACTGCATGCTATGCTAGCTTTCTCTGTAGTACATACTAGCACTTTAGTCAGGCCCGACCACCTACTATCCCCAAGGTGGCATCAGTTGCTCACTCCCACCCACCTCTCCCACCAGCTACTTCAGTGCCTAGGTCACTGTCAAATCTAAGTTACTTGGGGCATATAAAGCACTTCATCTCTAAGATCTACTGAGCCAATTCAACACTTATGTCTTTTATAATACTGTCTTTTAAGGACTATTAATTTGATATTGATACACACATTTTTTACGGTACTTATTTTTATGGTACTTGTTTTTGTGTATAACTTTGTGGATTAGCTAGTTTTAACTAATGTGATCACAAACTTATTAAAACTATTAATTATGACATCTACGACACTAGGTATGTCTAATTCATCATAAACAACTCAAACTACTAAAAACTTTATCAAGTATATGTGTTATTTGGGAAACTACATATACTTTTTAAGTATTTTACATTATAGTAACACCACACAATTATCTTATGTCCCTAAGGAAATTTGTTGTGAAAACATTAGTTTTCTTTTTTAATATATTATTATTACTATATGCACTATTACATCTATTTACTGTTATATAATTATAAAAAGATATTAAACATAAATATCTATATACATTATTATTTTTCTTAACTATTTTTCATAAACTGTGTTCAATTATGAACATGTTTTATGTAACTTAGAACAATTTTGGGGTCTTTGATGCTTCAACCTTATACACAATGACATATATAGGCTTCAAACCATGAACTAACAGTATAATGCAACTAGGGTTAAAAATTGTTGAAATTTTAACAGTATTGTATGCTTATTTAATTGTTGCAACATTAATACACTATATATTATTATATTTTTTATATTTTTTATATCAACAAGTTGACTTGACTTATGTACTTGTGCTGTTTGCATGTTCATAGGGATGTGATGTTTGCTACCACTAACGGCCATTGTGCCTTAAAATAGTTTTTTAAAACCCATACTATTTTAAATTGTACTAATTGAATTATTGGTTATGACGTAAATGGATGTTAGCCTTTATAATGGTTATGCTGCCAGTGGTTTTTGTTTCTGAAGAAGTCAGCTCATTGTGCTGACGAAAAGCGCTTAAATAAATTTTTTTGACTGCCTTGGGTCGTTCACGGTTTGTTTTCATTTTCTACGTCTGGTTTTGTATCTTGCTTTATAAGGACTATTAATATATTTGACGACAACTGATATCACCCTATTCAATAAAAATGTGCAACTTTTCCAGTGTCACTTTTCCCTGTAAGACAGAAATCAATATAAAGGGAATGAAGTAATGCTCTAGTTCATGAGACCTGCGTTGCATGTATACAAGTAAACAAAATCACTAAAGGGATAACTAATAAAAAAGCCAAATTACGTAATACTGAATCAACACAAGGTATTATTACACAAACATTAGAATTTAATTATATGATTTTTATAGCTGTTAAGTTTTTTTTCCTTTTGGGATAGCAGAATAAAAGTGGAAAATGAAAATAAAACATTAATTCAGATTAATGAGAATGGTTTTCATACAACAATTTATAACCTAGTGTAAATGCTCTTCAATAAATCTGCGCACACATGCATATATATATATCTATCTACAGATCCATCGCTCTCTCTCTCTATAAATATATATATATATATATATATATATATATATATATATATATATATATCTACACATACACACATACATATGTGCGCATGCATACACACAAATATGTATAGGAACATACATCCATACATATATACATATAGACACACACACACGTGTGTGTGTGTGTGTGTGTGTGTGTGTGTGTGTGTGTGTGTGTATATATATATATATACATATATATATACATATATATATATATATATATATATAGAGAGAGAGAGAGAGAGAGAGATGGGTGTGTATGTGCAAGTGTGCAATTTTAAGGAAAGGTAGTTTATATATGCATTTATATAGTCTTAATCATGCAACCTGTGTTAACATACTGTGGCCATGTCAATAGATGCCGTAGCTTCATCCATGATTAAAATGCTGCTCTTCCGCACAAATGCTCTTGCTAAACAAAACAGTTGGCGTTGTCCCAGACTGAAGTTTTCTCCTCCTTCAGTTACCATGGCATCTGGAAATAAAATGTAATTTAAATCATTCCAGCTATTTATAAATGCATAAATAAGAAATTGCTCATCACTTCATCACATGACTGCATTTTTACTTGATGTTAAAACTGCAGTATTTGTTAAACAGGATTAAAAAAATCATTTGCAGATATCTCTGTAACCTTTTTCACATACAGAAGCAGACTCACCTGTGCCAATGTATACCCTTTACTGTTGTTTTTGTACTAGACTACAAATTACACACTAAACTGCATACCCTATCTCCCTTGTATTTGGTTACAAAAGACCCTCCTATATGAAGTTAACATAGCACTGTTATAGTACAGAGACATTGTACCCTTTCATATAGTATACTAAAGCTCAAGGACCTAGATCTATGCCAAATAGTCAGTGCATACCATGCAATTTGGTACTACCAGAGCAGTGGGATAGCACACTAAGCCAGTGCTGGTAAATTAACCCCACGGCAAAGGAGTAGCTGTAACTCTCATTCATTTCTGTTTATATGAGATAACAGAATGTTGCCTATTGGAGTATTGACATTTTGCGCACAGTCTCTCTACTTTTAGGAATGCCATCACCAAATCAACATATCACCTGTGTCTTGCATGAATGAAAAGTGAGATTAAAGGCTACATTTCGTAAGTCTAACAGCAGTCGTGCATTTTTTCATTGATGTTCTAACCATGCCTCATGGCCTTGCTATTTCTTTTATTTTTTTCCTAAACAGATGCCATTAAAAGTCAAACAGGTTACATGATGATATGGCTCATTTCCTCATGTTAAAGATATGTGCACCCACCGCTTTTGTCAATAATATGCTAAGGCGAGTAAAGACTCTGATTATCACTAATAAGGATAATTTCAACTTGATCGTGATTCTTCACAAAATAATACAAAGTAAGAACAGTTAAGGAAATGTTGCCACAACTCAACAGAAATACAGTAAGGATGGCCTGCTTCTAAATCTCAGGACAGCAAACCCTTAATGATAACAGATTAAGCTCACAAAATAAAAAAGTACTAACAACTTTCTTGAGAATATTGAATATTCTTGGATAGTTAGATTACAAGGAGACATGTATCCGGGTATGTTTGTTTAAAACTCCTTTTAACTAAAAGACAACATAAGTTGCATTAGAGTCAATGAAATTTGTATTAAAATGTTTTTAACATTCTGAATATGAATTCTTAAAAAAATACACACATATACATATATATATATATATATATATATATATATATATATATATATATGTATTAACTGATTCTTTTAAAAGAGGTATATGTTATTAATTGTTGATTAATTGTGTGATTTTATTGGTTGTCTGTATCATGTGATTTTTTATATTTTTGTATTTAAATGAGATATAATGGTTTTATTTTATAGCACTGAGGAAGGGGAAACCCAAAAGCTTTGCTGGATTATCATTATTTTAATAAAAGGTGGAACGTCGCTGTGCTTTTTTTCTTTTTTGGTGTTGAGCTTTATATAAGCACAGCTTACAACAGTGGTATTTCTTGTTTCGGGTCTACATCATAACTTCGAAGATTGAAAATTTTGAAAGTTAAAATATCGAACCCAAAATATCGAATAGTGAAAACAGCGAAGCCCCGGGACATTGAAATCTTACCTAGGGCAAGATTTCGATGGGCCGTTCCGTGGCTTCGCTATTTCCTCCACTTTGGTGCAAGAGTTACGGACCTTAGCGTTAGGGTGCAGGTTAAGGTAAGTGGATAGTTAGTAATGTATGTATGGTGTAGTGTAGGGTTGTGTTTTGTTAACTGTATGTGTGTGTATTAATTACTTTGTGTATAGATTAGTACGGTATGTGTGCGATGGTTGCAGACGTTAGGGTGTGGGTTAAGATAAGTGGATAGTTAGTAATGTATGTATGGTTTAGTGTGGGGTTGGGTTTTGTTAACTGTATGTGTGTGGTTTATTTATTGTGGTGTGCTTGTGTTGTGTGTATGTTTCTCGGAACAGCAAATTTTTTCCCTTGGAAAAAATTCGCTATTCTGAGCATTCGATGCTATCAATATTTGAAATTTCAATCTCGAACTTATGGTGTTCGATATTTTGGAATTTCGAATATATGACATAGACTCTCTTGTTTCTGCTGTGTTTTTCTTTGTCTTTCACTGCTGGCGTTCATCTGTGATTTTTACAGCCAACCTGCATCTAATTAGGATTTATAACCTGTTGATACAATGTCTTCAACAGCATCAGCATGCCAAGGAAATGATCAGTTAAATCTAACATCTCAAACCTCCTTGAAGGACATACTTTACAAAGGTAATAATCCTTTGTTAAATTTTATGGACATATCTTCTCCTAACAGTGAATTAAATGATATGCAAGATGTCACTGAGTTAACTAAAGTAATTTCTCAATTAGAAAAGAAAGTACAAACCTATAAACGCCTGCAATGGCAATGATTAAGCTTTTCTGCCTACTTAGAGTTAGGCATTGTGCCACAGGGTTTGCATGTGCTTAAAATGCCAAGCTATGGAAAGCACATACCCCGAACTCTTAAACAAATGGTAACAGCTGAATTTGAAAATAGGTGTGGATTACATGAGACTGATGAACGACTATTTTACAAGTTTGGAGGGTGAATTAATGAGTGAAATTAATATGCTGGAAGATAAGGTAACATCAGATACATTATTTGGTGTTGTTTCACTGGGTTATCAGCAAATGCTGGACAGACTATCCAGCTTTGACAAAAAACAAGAAATTATTAAAAATGCAAATTAATAAGAGATGTTAATGATTACAAGCTGGGCCAAATGTTTGCTTGGCCCAAAGGAAAGAGTCATCTAGTGAATCATATGAGCGGGAAATTGGATAAACTTGATACGTTTCAAAATGTAAGCTCCCCTCGACCTGTAGCTATGGCAAAAAACACTGATGGGAATCATGGGCAGGTTCTAAGTGGATTGTTGATCACCACTGTTTCTGAAGGGGAAATAACCAATCAGACTACATCAGGAAATGACAAAGTCAAAATGGAAATGGCTGAGTGTGCTGGCTTGCAAGCATCGAACGATGGGCAAACAAGCCATATTTCTTCAGCTGGTCCTTCTTCTTCTTTTTTAAAAGAATTCAGACCAGTTCCAATAAAACTGCCAGCAAAAATAAACCAGGAGAACAGATTGACATTGAGAGGCAGGTCAAAACAACGACTGAATGGACTCAAAAGAAAAAACGAGAGCCCAGTCACCAGAAACAAGATGGTACATCAGAAATGATTGAAAAATCAAATATAGTGAATCTATCTAGCTATAATTTATCTGCAACGGACATTATGCTTTTAAATAAAGGTTTACAGTTTTTACCAAGCCACAAAGGTAATGTGGTTGATGCTATCACTGATCTAAAATAGTTTGTTCGTAACCTTAGTTTGAAAATGCTTTTTAAAAATTCAGAAATGCATAGCAATAATGTTTGTAAAAAAAGCAGTACATTTATTCCATACAAATGTCCAATTTTGTCTGCTTTTCAAGAACTTTGTGAAATTGAGCTTAGAAATATTTTTTATCAAAAAAACGAGCATAGTTTTTATAACTTAGAAATAAAGGAACATGAAACCTTATTGGCCTTAGAGAATAATGCTGAAATAATAATCAAACAAGCAGACAAAGGAGGTGCCATTGTCTTATTTGACAAAATTCATTATATAAATTTGATGGAACAATTTCTAAGGGATGAGAAAACTTTTAGACAAATGGAGCATAGTGAGGTGACCAAATATGTTTCTGATGTTAACATGATGATTTATGATCTACAACTGCAGAATGATATTACCTTAGAGGAATTCACTTTTTTTACTGTTTCCTGTCTAGTATTGCCTGCCATATATGGTTTGCCTAAAATAAATAAATCACTTACAACCCCCCACCTGAAACCTACTGTCTCAGGGAGGGGTTGGGTTACTGAACCCCTGTCCATATATGTACAAGATTTGTTGAGTAAATATATGACAAATTGTGAAAGTGTAGTGAAAAACTCATGTGATTTTTTTGAAAGAGCTATTTGCTTGGAGAAATAAGACTAGGAAGGAACAGTTTTTTATGGCAACACTTGACATAAACTCATTGTTTACTGTCATCCCAAATGATTTTGGGATAGAGTGTCTTTGTGAATTCCTTGTTTGTAATACTGATTTAACAGCATGGAAGACAACTACTGTATGTGAATTGATTGATGTCATTTTGACTAATAATATTTTTCTTCTCAATGGGAAAACATACTTACAACTTGCTGGGGTGGCCATGGGCACCCCAATGGCTAACGTCTATGCAAACTTAGTCTTGAATAAATGGGAGAGCAAGTTCATTTATACAAAGGATGTTTTTTGTTATTCTAACTTACTACTCTACATGAGATTTGTAGATGACTGCTTTCTCTTGTGGAAGGGAACAATAGACGAATTCCCAAAATTTGTATTATTACTGGAAGGAACCACTGATTTTTTAAGTTTTAAATCATGTACATCTGATACCAATATAGCATTCCTAGATATTGATATATCCCTGGAAAATCTGGAGTTAAACACTAGTGTACAGAGAAAATTGGTGCACAAGAATAGATACACACATAGGTTCAAAGGCATAGTTAAAAGTCAGCTATGTCGAGTGAGTAGATTAAATACTAAGGAATAGATGTGCAATGAACAAATGGAGTTCATGGAACAATAATTCATTGAGAGAGGTTATGACAGGAATGCTATTGATTCTATGATCAAAGATGTAAAGGAAAGGAGGTTTAGTGCTATGGCACCTTATTTTAGTGAAGTCAGTTCTACAATGAATACACATACAATTGAAGATCATAAGATTAGATATGTTACAGTTTATAATACTAAAATGAATGAAATTGAACAAGTAGTACAAACAAACTGGAATATCTTGTTGTCTAAGCCAGAATTAAAACAAATTGTTACTGAGAAACCATGTTTTGCATATAAAAATGAAAAAAAATTGAGACAAAGATTATGCTTCAAAGATTTCAAGCTGAATGGTGGTAGTACTAGTATAATGACTAATAAGAAGGGCACATTTCTGTGCTGTAACTGCAGTTGCTGTGATGATGTAATCACAGACATTAAGTTCACCCATCCAAATACTAAACGTGCATTTGAATTTAATTGTTATGCAAATTATAACACCATGTTTATAGATTATTTGGCCACATGAAATAAATGCCCCTCATTCTATGTAGGTAAAAGTACTAGGAAATTAAAGGACCATGTAATAGAACACAAGCCCGAGATTAGGAGAAATATACACACAAATGCTTTAGCTAAGCATATAGCAGAAAATGTTGATCATAAGTTTAAATTTGGAGTTATTAATACAATATATAAAAGTAAGAAGTAAGGGGGGGTGATATTAACAACTTTCTTGAGAATATTGAATATTCTTGGATAGTTAGATTACAAGCAGACATGTATCCGGGTATTAATAATCAAGTTAGTTTAAAACCAGTTTTAACTAAAAGACAACATAAGTTGCATTAGAGTCAATTAAATTTGTATTAAAATGTTTTCAACATTTTGAATATGAATTCTACAAAATAGTCATTTTTGTTGTTTTTTCTTGTTCGATGTTTTGGACATTCGATTATATGGCTTGAAGTTTCAAAACCTAGAACTGCAAATGGTGAAGAGTGTAAGATCAAAGTTTTGAAACTTCACAATTTTAATAAAAAATAAAAATAAAACAAAATTTTTTGAGGAAAGCCCCACTGCATCCCCCATACCCCCTGCTAAATAAATATACCAACTTCAAGATTGCACAACAGTGAGGTCAATGGTAAATTTCCTGTTCCATGTTGTATGTTGATCTCCATTCAAAACATTCAAAGTTTTCAGAAACTTCAATCTTATGGTTTCCATCATTTGCAGTTCAAAGTTTTGAAACTTCGAGCTTGTAAGATGAATAGCTTTATGTTTGAAAACTAAGTGCTAAATCATTGTTATGCAGTTTAAAATGTTTATTTTTTTAGAATTTTTATACAAAAGGTCTGCAATTAATAAATATTACAATTTTAGCTAGGGTTTTATGATTCCACATGCAATGGTCATGTGATTACGCTTTTATTTACATTGATTTTTGTCGCATTTGACTCTGAATTTTGATACAGAAAGCAAGTTCTATCAGTTTGTTCAAGTTAAATTCCAGTTTAGTAATAAAATACAAATGTTATAAGTGTTATAGTTTATTTAGCATTCTTGCAGTTTGGTGCCACAGGACAGTTAATTGCTAGATTAATTTTTAATTTTGTGAGTAGTTTTAGTCTCAGCCTCTACATAGGTAGTCTTTGGAATTTTAGAATCCTTCTTGTTTATTTATTTACTGAATATATATATATATATATATATATATATATATATATATATATATATATATATATAAAATTAGATACATACATACATACTTACATATATTATTTAATCAAGAAACAGCATCAGATAACAAAGTTATATACACAGAAAAGGCAAACAGGCAAGCATAGAACTAAGACCAACTTTCATATAGTATATCAAAACAAGTGAAGTAACTCCAACTATTAAGTCCACTGAGAATAACAAAACTAAAAAAATGTTCCGATGTTTTTTGAAGCGTGTTACATAATAACTGTTCTTATAACTGTACCAGAGTTTGTCCACAGACCACTAGAAACTTCTCCATATCATTTGGTCCCATGTTCCAGTACCTAAAAATAATAGTCATGAAAACTGATAACACCTGATAGAGCCACAACCACCCCTCAGTACTCAATGAAAAGTTGGGGTCCAAAAAGCCTAACAGTCAGATATCTAAATGGTTGAAGGGAGGTAGTTGTTTTTGTTAATGACCACACTAGTGGTTCGTGTACTTTCAGACATATCTTGGAAGATGCCAGGCACAGCCAAACCAAATTAATGTAGTTAGTATTTCCAAAAGTGCTTAGGCAGAAACCTACCCTGCTTATGCAAAGAGCTGGGGGGGGGGCTAAGATAAGGGCCAGATATAAAGACCCTTTATGAAAATAAGGTCTCCACCAACCACTGGTCCTTGATTTCTTTACTTATTATACCCTACCACTTTATAATCAGGGGGTCAAACATGTATTTTTATGTTTACCTTTAAGGTTCTCATTCCAAAATGTCACCAAGCCTTTTGGAATAGTTTGGCCTACATCTAACTTCTTAAAGGAGTATTCTTTGGAGATCATTTCCCATATTATCTTTCCTTGACTATGGATCTAAGTTACAGATACTGCTGGAACTGTAGATGGGTTGAAGGTGCTCTCTATCTCTCTCTCTCTCACTCTCTGCACTGTTGAAAGAACAGGAACATGCCACTTTCTATGTCAAGTAAGTGCCTCCAGTACAGGAAACCCCCTTGCCAGCTAGGGGTATCACTGGATAGGTTTTGAACCTATAACAGAAAAGTCCAAATCTCATAATCTTCCATAGACCCATAAACTAGCTGAATACTTAGTGTCTTTCAAAGCCATCCACATTTTCTTTTCTCACCCACTTGGATCCCACACTTTTTTGTTGTTTTGAACTTCTGGGCAGTTTTTCCAAAAATGCAAGACTTCCAAAAAGGCCTAGGGGTAGATCTCACCTTCTAAAACATAGTTATTTGCACAGATTTAGAGTAGGAATGGAAATCCAAAAGTCCCAACCTGTTTAATAGGTAAAAAAGCTTTTCCCTTGAAATTCTAGGGTGCTGACTATTCTATAGAAAGGACATCATTAGCCTTTGCAGATTGTCTGGTTGTGCGAGTACATAACTTGTGGGATATGTCGTATTAAAAACACATATTTAGATAAACATCCCATTTTTATCATCATAATTTTAACAGGAATGGGAGTTTAAGGTTTGACTGCCTACTAACTGCAATTTTCATTTCTGCCAAGAAGGGGTCCAAGTTAGTTCAACTATCTGACCTACATCATAGTAAAGATGAATGCCCATATATTTCAGAGAAATCATTACAGGGAGAGGCAGTCTGGTCCAACATTCCAAAATAATCCTTCCTTTCCTATGCAATGGAAATATAAAAGATTTCCTCATGTCAATGTTCACAAATTGTGACTATTCTCATTACCTCAGGAATGGATTCATTGAAGATGCCTATCCAAAGAATGCCATCATTTGCAAACTGGGAGGAAGTAATACACTCCTGAGGAGAAATATGAATGCCCCACCCTTCATAATTATGTTTTATATAAAACTTAGGGATTCAATGGCTACGATAAATAAAACGGGTGAAAGCAGGCTTCCTTGCCTTGCCATCTTCTGGATTAGGAATGGGTCAGGCATAATACCCTGAGTGATTACCTGGGCTGTAGAGTCACAGTACAGAACAACCTTTGAGACACCTTCCCTGTATCCCACATGCTTTCAACACTTCCCATAAAAATCCCCAGTCCAATGAATCAAAGACCTTTTGAAGATATAGGAAGATGGCAGTCAATCGAATTTGGATCTTGCCATTTGAACCTGGATAAACTGTAGTCAGACCAGGTCCACCACCCCTTGTTGGCCTTTTACAAAACCTTACTTAGTCAGGTTTCCCAAGCTTGGTACTTTGTCCTCCAACTTCTTGGTGAGAATTTTCAAAAAGATTTTAGTTTCAAATTACAGGGGTATGATAGGGCTAAGGTACTGAGTGTCTAGATCAACTTTTTGTCCATCTTTGCCAACAAAATAAGGGCAGCTATTCTGGAAGATTGGGGTAACATACCCCTTTTTCCCTGCTCACTTAACTCCTGTAATGGGCCTGCCAAAATTTCTGTAAAGGATTTATAAAATGCAGCCACTGGTCCATCAAGTCTTGGCACATGTCCATGTAGAAAGCCTGCATACATTTCTTAAGCTCTCCTACTGTTATGGACCATTTCAGATTTTTTTATGTCAGCCTCATCCCCTTGTGGGAAGGTAATCTTATGTAGAAAATATTCCTGCTCCATGTTATTTTAATTAGGTTCTCTTTGATATGGCTTAAAATATTCTGACATGTTGCCATTTTAGCCTGTACATCCTAGTGACATACCCCACGGCCATCCTTTAATGATGTTAAAACAATCTCCCTTCTTCTTTCCACTAATCTATTGTCCAGCCATTTGGGATTCTTGGGATTCTTGCCCCTTTTCATGGGCATGGGGAATTCTTAAAGAGCGGATGCTTCTGAGATGCTTTATTTGGATGCTTATCTTTGGTATATCCACTGCTGTCCTTAAGAATTTTTCCTCCAATCCCAAAACCTCCCTTTCTATAGACTGGAACTTCGTTGTCATCTCCTGCTTTTGACTGTGACTTAACTACAACATCCAACTCTTAACTAAAACCTTAACATTCTCCCATGTTTGAAAATTATCTCTCCATCTTTGGGTTTACTGATTTCCGTAATCCTGCATCATACACTCTAGGTCCATTTTAACATGAGGCCTTCATAATAGCAGGGTCAAATCTCCACTTCCCCCATGATGACCCTGCCAAATGTAAAGACATTTTAAAACTTACATAGCTATGGTCAAACAGGGCTGATGCCCAATGTTCAACTATTTTAATCCCCATTAAAATACAAGAACTAACCAATCCATAGTTCTAGCAGGAGACTGAGCTTTGGTGCACTTTAAAATTAAAACATTATTCTTTAGAATGAGTGGCTCTCCAAATATCCACTACCTATAAACCATTTAAAAAGTCCTGAAAAATATTGGAGCTCTTAGTCACAGGGAGACACTTATCAGAGACCCAATCTAACCTAGGGTCAAGGGGTGCATTAGGATCACCTCCTATGATTTCTGGATATATTACTCCCCCTGCAGTTAGAAAGGCAAGTGGAAACTCCTTCAAATTCTGATGGTTATCCTCACAGAAGCCATAAAAACAACCTAAGATAAGCACTCCTATACCTCTTCTAACTTTTGTTATCAGCCATCTACCCTGCTTGCCCCTAATTTATATCTAGAAAGGTCCAGTGCATCTTTTATATACAGTGTCTGATATCATTCTTTTTGCTGACATCATGCAGTTAGAGGTGAACCAATCCTTCCATTTCTTTTGTATACCCATATGCCTTCCTTCTTTTATTAATCTTTGTTTCCTGCACAAAGATGTATGAGTATAGTGTCCTGACACACCCCAGTAGGAATACATCCAAATCAATCAATCCTCCTCACCACTTTCTATTTAATAAACAACAGTATAAACAGCAAATAAAAGAGTAAACAGTAACTTATAAAACATATCAACATTAAAGATATTGACATTATCATAACATATTATCATATATGATAATATATTAGTATTACAACATTATCTCCACAACACAACAGAAACACTGGAGTAGACCCTTATGAACCAAAGGAGTTTACAATGCGATATTACCAGCGAAGGGTGGAATCAACAAAATGACTGCTCCTAGTGACCCATCAGGAGCCATTATCCCCAGGTAATATGGCTTGCTTATCCTTGCAGGACAAGAAGTGCTAAACAGATAGTAGATCAACAATAGCTCATAACACTACCTTCGTGTTCCTGATGTTCCATTAGTCACCTTGGCCATGGCATGGAGAACTGCAAATCTATTCTGCATGTTCTCTATCTGCTCCACTTCTGCCGGGGTACGATCTTAGGATGAAATCCAAACACTAGTGTCTTCACTTCCTCTATCCCCATGTTTTTTGTGGGAATAGGGTTGAGCAGAAGAGCTTCTTTGGACAGCCATTCATTCCTTGATTATGTTAATCCCAGCTTCATGGGGGGATGGAAATCACCTCCTTTATAATTCAATCTCCATGATGTTTATGAGGGATATAGCCTAGGAATGCCTCAGCCTTTTCTGTTGTTTGAATAAACATGGTTTGGTCACCCCACAGAACATACAGGGCAGATGGGAGCCATAGCTGACACTGTGCTCCCATTTCCTTTGATTTTTAACAGAGTCAGCAATAGATTTTCTTTTAGCAAAGACAGCGTTACTATAGTCAGGTGCAACACCCACCTGCACTCTAACAGTATTCAGGTTGTTACTCAGATCACTACATGACCTTAGCACTAGTTATCTGCAGTTATAATCCAAAAATCTGACTACAAACTGCCTAGGTACATTGAGAAGCCTGTTCCTTGTACTAATCCTATATGCTTGCTCGACTATCAGCAGCCCACTCTTCTTGATTAAACTGGTCAGCCCCTGTTGAAAAACTGGACTGGATCATGTCCGTCCTTGCCCTCCAGTAAGCTAATTAAGCAGAGGTTATTTCTCAATCTCCAGTTCTCCAAGTCATCCAGTTTCAAATACAGTAGCTCTGTAGATCTTTGCAAGCTGCTTATTTGCTGTGTATATAGGCTGATACTTCCTTTTGGGAGTTTAATTCCTGTTGCTGCCTCTCCAGACTTTCCATTAGCATTTGAAGTTTTATTTCTTACTTTAAGCTGGATGCTTTGAACTCTGCAGTGTCTTTCAGCACTACACGTAGCGTCATCATCAATTTTGACAATGTGGATTGCACAGCCTCCTGGTCCATGCCTCTGTGCTAGATGGGCGTTACCATCTTGAGCATGTTATCATGGTATGGCAGCCCAGGAAAATACTGCTGTAACTAAACATCTGAACTGCAGTCCTGCTGCAATCACTGTCATGTCAGTGCTGTCCACCCAGTGTTTACAGATACCAGCAGAAAACAGAAGGTAGGAGTGCCTGGGACTATCCAATCAACTTTTAAGTTATATTGTGGCAGCCTTGACTATTTCAAAGCATGCTGTTGTAGTGCATTCCTGTGTACTACTTTTGTCTATACCTATAGCCTGTCATCAGCATTTCAGTATCATTTCTAGTTCATTACTATGGCATGACATTATACAGTGTAGGCAGGACATAAATGTATGATCACAGAGTTACATAGCCGACAAACTTCATTACATTTAGGGAAGAAGTGTTATGAGTTGGGTAATGCAGAGAACTGTAACAGACATATATGAATGCAGAAGGTGAGACATGGAAATGCAACAAAGCTTGTGGGAATTTGACGATAAACATACAGAAATGAAGAGGAAATAGAAAAGCTGAATAAATGGAAAAACACTTCCCCCATACCAGGAGCATGAAATTAATATAATTATGCCTCACTTTCCCTCTAATGGCAATTGCTTACCCATTCACACGTCTACATTTCCTTATAATTACATTTGCTGTACTGACATCTCAAAGGTTCATAATGGATTACTAGACTAATGACCACAGGGGACCTTTTTAAGCCCAGTCATGCTTCTAAAATATACCAGACAAGTTTTGATACCCTAGGGTTACTATAAGGGGTATATGCAGGCTTGGGCATGGGTGTTCAAGCATCTGTAGGCTGCCTCTGTTTACTAGAGACATAAGTGTCAGACCAGGAATAAATTTCAGATTCTCCATCCAGTGATCCAAATTATGCTTGAATTGGAATAGAGAAGAACTCTGCTTCACATGTCTGGGAAGACTGTTGCAGAGAGCAGGTACTCTCTGAGACACATACCTGTCCCTCCAACATGCCCTATTTATGTTGCACATGAGGTATAGGTCTCTAGACTGGATAATTTTGATACTACTTGCCTTGTGGATGTGCAAGAGGTCTATCAGAGTGGGATCTGAAGATGGCTTGTAGGCCAGGTATGAATCATTTCTCAACAATGTGAAACAAAGTATAAGGACAGGGCACTGAGGAGGTCCGAGTAGGACATTTTGTTTAGGCCACATATTCTTTTTGTGAGGAACCTCTGTAGATGCTCCAGTTGTTGCATATGCCTTGTGACATGCTCAATGACTGTCTGATAAGGGCTGACTACACTGGAACAATGGCATCATTGGATGATGCCATATCCTTGCTTATAAGTTGTGCAATATAGATTTATTTCTTTACTACCATAGACATGTGTTGTTCAAGAGCCAGGTTACTCTCTACATGTGTTCCTAAATCCCTGACCATCTCAGTATCATCTATTTCAAAAATGATACTAGAAAATGTCAACTTTTTTGATGCCATATCGGAAATTAATCCTGTTTTATCTCCAGTGCAGTTTAATGCTAATCTCTACTAAAAATAAAAAAAACTACTCATGCACCCACTGCAGTTTCATAAAATAAGTCCACATTTCATTAGATTAGCACAAGGTTATATCATTCAGTCTCAATTACCTTAGTTATGAAACTGGAAGTCTGCCCTTTCAAATTTCATGCACCTGACAAATTATTTCAGTTTACCTACTGAAATTGTATCCTTATCTATCAGTTGTACCACCATATCAAACTTAAACCTCTTTATATTTATTCTGAAGGCCCATATACCTCAGTATCAAGGACTCCACTGAGTGCCTTTACTGCTAGCATCATACTTCCAAAAAGGGAAAATCACTTATGTGGTGTAGAAATATGGTTTAGGTGTGAAAAGAAACTCTTCACCAGTGCAGTGCCATTCCACCCCCACTAACGTCAACCACTTTCACACTGATAATGGAACTGTCCGATCCTCCATGATGAGTTTTCCAGATACAGATCTGATGAGAAATTGCCATGCTGGTTTTATATCTCTGAAATACAGAAATCTATTATTTTTTCTTTTTATTACTACTAAAAAGAAAACAATAAGTTGGTCATTGTTTTCCATAGCCCTCTCCCTCCTACTATGGACTCACCTAACTGCACACCTCCTTAGCCTTATTTACCATCCAGAGCTGCAAAAGTTCTTGCATGGAGAGGAGATACAAAGCTTTGCCATCTTGGAAAAAGACAGCAAACAAATGCAAAAGAACTTCCTATTCTTCTTCTTATAATAATTATTATTACTATTATTACTTGTTAACTTAATATTATGTGTCAAATTTTGAAGAGAGTATCTATACGCATACCACATTGAACTACAACAGTCTAACAGCACACTTCTGAAGTGGAATGCAATTCTGCATGTTGTTGTGTCTTTCAGCTTTTCCTGGTTAGGGGTCGCCACAGTGGAACTCCGGTCCGCTAATGATTGGTAGTTGATGTTTACGTGCCGAGTTACCAGCCCTGATGCACAACCTTCAATGAAGGTACGCCCATTCACGCATGTCTCCACGCAGAAGACGATCTAACTGAGAATCGAACTGGACAGCGTCTAACTGTGAGGCGACAACGCTACCGCAGCACCACCACCTTACAAAATCAGCCTTTGGGATAAATTGTTGTAATATATGGTTTAGAATCATTAACAAATGTAGTCACTGTGAACTTGTGTTTAAGCTTGGTGAACCCTTGCTTGCAGCCGCTAGCTTTCAACAGCATGGTTTCATATACCCTACATGTCATCTATAGGACTCCATCTCATTATCAATGCTACTGTTAATGAAAAATGTTGTACTAGCTTCATTTCATACAGTATCTGTGAATTCACTGCTCTTGGGAAGAAGTGATGTGGTAACAGTACCGCAGATCGTGAGGCAGATTCCCAAAATTACTGTTCTGAAAAGGGGGGGAGTATCCATATTCATCAAAGATACCCACACCTCCAGGTTAGTGGCACTGCACGAAGCATCAGAGACCATCCATGTGCAACTAACAGTGGGCAAAACTGCCTTTCAGTTTGTAGCCTGCTACAGACCACCCTCCCAAACTCAGGAACCCCACTCAGCTTTCCTGAGAACACTGGAGAATATGAAGGTCTCTCCAAACACCATCATATTGGGTGACTTCAACTACCCAAACATAAACTGGGAGCACTACTCAAGCCCCAACACCCTCGCCCAACGCTTCCTAGAACTTATAAATTCAAATGCTATGGAACAACTGGTCACCACTCCCACAAGAGGGGAAAACATACTGGACCTGATCATCACCAACATGGGGACTCTATGTTCCATACCAGAGGTATACCCCTCATTGGTAAGATCTGACCATAAATTAATCTCACTGGACATCCATATCCCGTCCCCACCCCCAGCCAAGGAAACCATGGTGAAGAACTTCTCAAAAGCAAACTTCACACTTCTCAAAACCGAGGTGGAATCCTTCAAAGCCCCCAGGCCAGTGGAAAATACGACCCAAACTGCAGAATCCTTTACAAATGCATTCTATGGACACCTACAGGAATGCATGGATCGTGCTATCCCAAATAAAACCAAAACTCACTCCTCCAAAGGCAGGAGACCTGTCTGGTGGACCCCAGCCATAAATAAGCTATACAACAGAAGGAGGAAGCTACTACATGATAGAGCAAAATCCCAAAAAGGGAAGGCATCTCTGATCAGTACTAGCAAGAAACTACGATCCCTCATAAAATTATCTAAGGCCAGCTTCGAAAGAAAAATTGGACAAGACGCTAAAGATAATCACAAGGCCTTCTTTAGTTATGTCAGGAACCTGGGTGGTAACTCCCAGATATGCTCTGAGTTAGTGCAAAATGACAAAAAATACACTGAACCCACAGACATTGCCAACATCCTGGTAGACAGGATCAGTGCAAACTTCTCCCCCCCCCTTCCCCCCCAAAAGAGCAAATGTCTATCCCAACAGAGTGTAGCCAACCTGACATCACAGATGCACAGGTGAGAGCTGCCCTCTCCAAAGCAAAAAACACAGCATCAATGGGACCAGACGGTGTCCCGGGCTGCATCTTACATGAGCTCCAAGAAGAACTGAACCCTCACATAAACTCACTGTTCAATCTCAGCCTTACTACAGGATATGTACCCAAGGAATGGCGTACAGCAACAGTGGTGCCACTCCACAAAGGTGGTGCCACAACGGACCCTGGAAACTATCGCCCTATAAGCCTGACTAGCCTGGTCTGCAAAGCTATGGAGCGTATCATCATGGAACTCATAAACAAAGACATTGGGAACCACCAAACACTGGATCCTACCCAATTCGGCTTTGTTAAGGGCAGATCTTGCCTCTTGAACCTGGTCAACTTCTTTGAAACAGTCACCAAGGCCATAGATGAAGGGAAGGTAATCCACACAGCCTACCTGGACCTCGCAAAAGCCTTCGACACAATACCCCACTCGGGCATCATAAATAAGCTCACTAGTTTAAATATCAACCCCTATGTCAAAAGATGGGTTGCAAACTGGCTCAGGGATAGAACCCACATGGTCAGAATTGCAGGTGCCATGTCAGACTCTAAACCAGTTACAAGTGGCGTCCCACAAGGCTCAGTCCTGGGACCTCTCTTGTTCGGTATATATTTCTCTGAGGTACAGGCTAACACGGGAGGACTATGGCTGACCAAGTTCACAGATGACTGCAAACTGGGTGCCATAATCGACTCACCGACTGACACAAGCATCCTCCAAAAGGGTCTCACAGAGAAGGATAACTGGTGCCAGAGCCATGGCCTAAAGCTAAATGCCAAAACGTGCATAGTCATCCCTTTTGGGAAAACAAAGTGCCCACAAATTACCACATAGGTGGTAATCCATTAAGTATGGAAGAAGTAATTAGGGATTTGGGGACCCAAGTAGATAGCAATCTCTCCTTTGACAATCACGTTGCTAAAGTGGTTAGAAAGACCTTCTATATAGCCCACCTTATCACGAAAGGGTTCACATCTAGATCAAGAGAGGTCATTGTGCCCCTCCACTCATCACTCATCAGGCCCATAATTGAATGCAATGTCCCATTTGGGATGTACCTTACCCGACACCTGCAGCAACTGGAAAGACCCCAAAAGTACCTCACCAAGAGGATCAAGGGACTCAAGCAGATGCCCTACGCAGTTAGGCTAAAGAAACTCCAACTCTACTCAGTTGCTTACCGCCTACTCAGAGGCGATCTGTGCTTGACGTATAAAGCCATGTCCAAACCAGAATTAATGGACATGCTCCACCTCAGGAAATCCAAATCCCTTAGAGCTACATGCTCCAGGGACTTAAACCACAGCACAGAAATAAATAGGACATGCTGGAGGGACAGATTCATATCCCAGAGGCTCCCCTCACTCTGGAACAAAATCCCAATCCATGTTAGGCAGAGCCCCTCAATGACCCACTTCAAGAGAAATCTTGACGAGTGGATGGGAGATTGTAGGTTTACCCCTGGGATCTCTTCTGTGTCCCTACTAGACAGAGGCACAGTAAACTAACCTTAAAAGGGCTATCTTCTGTTACCTACTATACAGAGGCACAGTCAACTAATCTAAAAGGGTGGCGAAAGCCAAACACACTCTGGCTAGGCTTATAAATGCCCTAGGGCAGATAGCCTAGTATCAACCTATGAACCTATGAAAGTTATCAGCAGCATTACTGACAACTTCAAAATCTGAACTGTATATGGCAAAACTGTTTTTCTGTCAATATTATTCTGGGTTTATACTCACAGCACTTTGCTTGTGAGGCTATATTTCATGAACTGTCCCTGCCATTAGCTGACCTTACAAAGTGACTGCAAAATTTGCCACTCAAGCTTAAATTATGCAATGACACATATATCTGAGATGCGAATTCTGAAAAAAAAAATATTCTTGCTTAATTTAGTTTCACACAAGTCTGACGTAAACTGTTTCCTTACTACCTTATCTTTTATGGCCTGTAGAGGATGATATGTGCTGTATGGTCCACAAGCAATAATTAGGTGACTCTAGACATCATCCTAACAAACACAAGTAATTTAACAAAAAACAGAATGGCTTGAACTCATACATCATATGGTGATCTGCTGGCTGAAGTCTCGAATACTAGGGGACTACTTAATGAAAAAAAACATTAACAATCCAGCAGTATTCTGTAGGAATGCTAGACTGATGTCTGTAGTCATCTCAGTGTTGTTTGAGTATCATAGAACACATGCCTTCTTTTTTGAAAAAAAAAAATCTCAAGCAGGGATGCACTTCTCATAACGGTAATATACTAAAGTGCAATAAAGGGAAAAAAAGTCCTCAGTGCGATATACAGGTAGAAAGGTAAAGAAGAAAATCATTTAGGTTAATGATCAGAATCTCAAACAGCATCTGTTAGTATTCTGATCCACACAGATACCAAAGGTATAAACAGGCTTGACGTGCTGGTATTCTGGAAGAGGCATAAGCTACCCCTGCTGGAATTTTTCAAAATTCTATAGAAAGAAGCGATATAGTAATTTTGTTAGTATGAAAATTAAATTATTACCTAAACCTCCAGGTAGAGCTTTAACCACATGTTTTAGCTGTGCTATTTCCAATGCCTCCCATAGCATACCATCTGTGCACTTTCCTTCAGGATCCAAATTAAACCTGTAATAGAATTAAAAAAACATTAGGAAGGGAATATCAATACACATAACAATCCACTATCTTTCAGTACAGTTTTGACAATAAACATGGCTGAAGTTATCTCTTGCCACACATATAAGCAACTGTTGACAAGGTCCTCTAGTCTGATTTGTAGTTTGTAAAAATAAGTAGTGTGAAATGCTAAATGATTCTTTGAATTTTAGCATTTTTTAAAAATGACATTACAAAAATATGGTTTGCAGACCTGGTACTTTGTTTGAAAAAAAATTAAATCATATGAGTGATCTTGGAAGGTGGCTTAGTAACTTGCTTTTTTTTCAAGTATTAATACCAGTTTGTTATTTGACAGCATTTGTTTGTGCACAAATGTGCTTCTCTTTATAATTTCAACTGTAAACACTGACTTCTGTTAGTAAGCTTTGCTATGACTAAGATGTATGCTATACTGCAATGTAATTAGAAGGTGTCTGTATTATTACTGCATGCTTTTTTAGTAAGAACAGTATTCATCTAAGTTATAGAGTGAATGACATACACATAGCAAAATTCATAGCTGAATTTACTCAAGTGGTAACCAGGCAAATGTATGATTAAATTAGATGTATTGTAAGCAGCAGAGGATCTGCTGTAATTTTCCCTCAGTCTTCTAGAAAGCTAATAAGTATGGAGCCTTCTACACTGTTTGATGTAAAACAGAATAGGAACTGTAAAATGGAGACACTCCCTCCACAGCTTAAATAAGCAAATAAGACTTCTTGTGAAGTCCTCCAAGGCAAACTATGAATCCAAATTAGCTTCCTCAACCAAGGACAACCATAAGGTGTTCTTTAGTTACATTCGTAACTTAAAAGGTAAGGCTCACATTTGCGCCAAACTTATAGTTAATGGTAACACAAGCACTGAGCTGGTGGACATAGGTAACCTGCTAGCCAACAGGTTTGGTGAAAACTTCACTCCCCTGTCCCCACCACATGTACTTTATGACATCCCTGCCACCTGTCCCCTACTTTGTATCTCTAAAGAGCAGGTCATAAATACCCTCTATAAGGCCAAAAACACAGAACCAGTGGGAGCTGATAACATCTCAGGCTGCGTCCTACATGGGCTCCAACAAGAATTAGCATCACCATTGGCTACTCTCTTTAATCACAGTCTAAGCACCAGCATTATCCCAGCTGAATGGAAAACAGCCACCGTTATCCCCCTGTACAAAGGTGCTGCTTCTACTGATCCCAGGAACTACACTATTATCCTGATTAGCCTTATCTGGAAGGCTATGGAGAGAATCATCACAGACCTTATCAACAAAGATATAGGTAATCTCCATACACTACATACTACCCAGTTTGGATCTGTCAAAGGGAGATTGTGCTTGTTAAACTTGGTGGACATCTTCAAGACAGTCACAAGGGCCCTGGACGAGGGGAAATCTGGATGTTAGAGGTGGTACAAACAAAATGTGTAAAAGTAATGCTTCGTATGGTGCTACTATTGTCATGGCTGATATTAATGATGTTACCAGAACAACTGAAGAATCTTTTAAAAGGCATCAAGGGAAATCATTGACTTAAGTAAAACCTATGACTTTAGGTTGGTATTTTGTGATATTATTGTTGTTCCACATTTTCTGGTTTATTAAGATGAAATAAAGGTCTTTTACAAGGTATATTAGGAGAGAATCCTCAAAGAGCACAGTGAACGTTATCCATATTTGGGAAAAGTTAGATATAAACCAGTCCAATTTTTATAATGATAGATTCCATTTAGGAAATCAAGGTAATTGCTTGGTAGGAAAAGAATAAACAAAGATGGTAAAATCTTTTTTAGGGTAAACACTGGGCCCTTGAGTAGAAAGGGAAAAAAATGCTTAAAGTGTCTTTTGACTAATGCTCCAAGTCTTAATAACAAAGGAGCAGATCTAGAGTCTACTATAGCAGGTGATGAATTTGAAATTCAACTAATAACTGAAACTTCTGTTTTGTGATAATAAAAGACCTATGTCTATCAGAAGTTATTCAATACACCCTGTCTGTAGACAAGTTTAGAAGAGTGGATTTTCATCCTTGACTGCCTTTGTTGATACCAATATTGAATTCCTACTAGCGAAAATAATGGATAAGGGAGAAACAAAAACATCGTTTTTTTTCTACCATCCTCCTAATATAAGTAAAACAGATGATGTTCTGCTTTGTAAAAACATTGGAAATTGTTTTCTTTGTGCTTTTTGATGCAGTAGCTGGTGAGCCTAACATTGAATGGTCCTTAACCAGTTCTAGTTGCAAAGAAGTTATTTGTTATTAGATAATGAAATAAGAGGCTATTCACAAATAGTTAAATAGTGTGCTGGGAAAGGTAACATTTTAGATGTGCTATGGTTATGTAGTAGATGGACTAATAAACAGTGTTTATTAATTCTTGCCTAGGCAACTATAACCTCTTGTGTCATGAGTTAAGGCTTTCTGTTGCTTTGGAACTTCAGTCAGTTCCAATTACAATGAATAATATTTACAAAGCAAATTGTTGATGGATTAAATACAGCTATAATTTCCTGGGAAAGGGAAAAGGAAATATTATTTAGTGCCAAACCAATCAAGCACTGATGGACTGTTTTATAAATATATTAATACTCTGATAGCTTGTTTTGTTGCTGAAGAACTTGTACCCAAGATGAAACATGGTCTGGGTGAAATTATATTTTAGCCAGAATTAAAAATGGAAAGACGGAGTTATGGAAAAATTATACAGCCCATTCTACACCACAGAATAATTTATGTTATAACAACTGCAAGAAGCTACTTCAGAGCCAGATTTACAGACTAAATTGTCACACCAGATAAACCTGACAAATAATCTGAAAGCAAATAAAGAGGCATTGTTCACACATTTCAGATGCTGTGGCTTAAGTTTATTTGATGGGTTATTTATGTTACAGAACCTGCTATTCTTGTGAATATGTTCACTGAAGGATTTTTAGTTAGTATTATCATATGAATATAACATCCTGTTTGGGTAAAATTCCATCTGTAGTGTCCAATTTTTTACAAAAGGGGATATTAGACGTGCTACAGGATATTAAGAAACATTTATTGTTTTGGTGGAAGCAATATTTTGAAATTTCAAATTTGCAAACCAAACACCTAAACTGAACTTAAAAAATTCATCTAATCATCTAGTAAATACAGGTCAGGAATTCTTCAACTGGACCATATAGCTTAAATGGCTATGTTTTGAAGGGTATTGCATTAAGTCTCGTTCCCTGTATAAATTACTTATTTCAAATTCTTTTGAAATTGTATATAGAAAGATGCCTTATTGATACCTGAATAGAAATATAAGGTCAACTTGTCATTTTCTGATGCAGACCTGTAAGCTTAACATGTATTCTGGGGAAATGTTTTCAACATGCACTATGTGTGTCCTTTAATGACATGTTTGGCATAACTAAGGTTATTTTTCAACATGGTCTTACTGTTGGCAAAACATGCATTACAAATTTGTTTTCATGATCTGGCTGTGAGCAGTCTTGATGAGGGTATACGTGTTTATTTCATATACTTGGATCTGGACAAGGCATTCATTTCATTTCTATATGAAGTTTTCCTGGATATTTTGAAAAACTCAGACATAGACAGATATGTTTCTATATGAGTTGTGAGCTGGTTAACCAATATGGAGTATAGGCATATATATACTCTGCCCCAAGAGTGTCTGCAAGAGGTATCCCTCAAGGATCAATTCTGGGACCACTAGTTCTGAATTTTTTATGAAAGCTTGTCCAGCTAATGAAAGAGTTTGGTTTAGTAAGTTTGCTGATTATATGAAGATTGGCCGTGAGTTATTAATGTAAGAGATTATTGTTTCATGCAAAATTTATGGATTTACTGATTAGCTGGATAAATTCTAAAGGTATGAAATTTAATATTAACAAGAACAGAGTAGTTCATTTTGGAGCAAGGAACTTTGTATTTCCATATGCACCAGATTACCAAAGAAGTAAATTATCACGTCTGGTAAGGGATCTGGGCATCCTGGCTGATTCTCAGTTGAGTTATGAGACTAACACTAAACAAGTAATCCAAAAAGTTACAGTTTAATTAAAAAATTGTTGCACTGTTTCTCTAGAAGGCACAAAAGTTTTTTTTTATTGCAGAAATATATTGCTAGTGTTTGTCCAATTATTGATTTTTGCTGTTATAATATGAGACGAATGAAGTCCTTAAAGTGCACACAGAATACATTTACAAGACAAAAGAATAGTTGTGTAAAATCTTACCATAACCATAGATGTCCTTCTCTTTCATGCTGCAGTGTTCTAGGTGTGGGATTTCCTGCCCTAAGGTGACTCGTACGTCGGCTTCTATACAAAAGCTTCAGCTTGGCTGTTGCAGTGTGTGTGGGACATCACACATAGGGCCATAAACCAGGGGCCTTAAATGTGACGTCTGCACTCACAATCCTCAGAAGGCCGGCAGGCAGAGAATAAGGCCCAGCAGGAGGGATGCCAGTTGCTTACAGGTGTGTGACCTGGGGTCCTACTGTAATGTAGGTAGTACAGGTAAGAAATATGACCTGGGGGGACTGGTGAATGGAAAGGAATACTGCAACATAGAAGAGAAGGACATCTATGGTTATGGTACGATTTTACACAACTATTCTATGTCCTTCTATTCCTATGTTGCAGTATTCTAGGTGTGGGAGTGTACCACAGCTTAAGGGGATGAGAGGGTGGTGGTAGAAGAAGAGGGTTCTACAATACCCTAAAGGATTGCCCTGACAAATCCTGTCCTAGCTCTGGAAACTTGGTCCAATTTGTAATGCTTGGTTAAAGTGTGGATAGTGGTCCAGGTGACTGCTTCCAAAATGGATGCTTTGCCTAGGCCTTTCATAAAGGCCCTTGAAGTGGCCACAGCTCTAACAGAATGAGCATTGATTCCCATTGGAGGGTCCTTTCCATGGTGGGAGTAGCAGAGGCAAATAGCTTTCCTGATCTAACATGCAATGGTTTGCTTGGAGACTGCCTTGCCCAGGGCTCTGGGGTGGAAGGAGACAAAGAGCTGGTTAGCCTTTCTGATGCCCTTGGTCTTGTCCAGGTAAAATCTAAGTTGTCTGTGCACATCCAGGGAGTGCAGTATCTTCTCCCCTTCATTAGCGGGTGAGGAGAAAAAGGTGGGCAGATGAATGAATTGGTTATGTGAGAGAGATCACTGACCACCTTAGGCATAACGGAGGGTTTGGTTCGCAGGGACACCCTGTCTTTGTGGAAGACAGTGTAGGGGGGACAGGCCATTAAAGCCTGCAATTCTGACACTCTTCTGGCTGAAGTGATAGCCATCAGCAGGACCATCTTCCATGTACACATCTGTAAGAAGTAAGGCCCGACAGTTTCAAAGGGATATTAGGTTAATTTCTCTAAGATGTATTTAAGGTCCCAAGGCAGAGGGATAGGTTTCATAGGTGGTCTCATGTGCAAGATCCCTTTAAGGAAGAGCCTTACGTCGAGCCTGGCTAGCAAGGGGGGTTCCAGGGGCAGGCAGGCTGATATGGCCGAGAGGTGTACTTTTACAGAAGAATAATAAAGGCCACTTTTTTATCAACTGACACAAGTAGTTCAGAACCAGGAGAACCTCAGTGGAGCTAGGGTCCCTTCCCTTTTGCAGACACCATTTTGCAAATCTTTCCCATTTAGCCAGGTAAGATTTTATGGTGGTAGGTTTCCTTGCATCCCTTAGGACTGAAAGCACATCCTCTGAGTAACGGTGTCTGAAAGGGATCAAAAATTTATCACCCACAGTGTCAGAGACAACATCTGTAACTGTGGCTGTAAGAGAGTTCCTTTTTCTTGTGACAGTAGGTCCACCTTGTAGGGTAACTTGAAGTGATTTCCCTTGGCTAGTTTGTGAAGTAGGGGGAACCAGTGCTGCCTTGGCCAGTAGGGAGTCACTAACAAGACTTTTGGTTTGTCCTTCTGAACTTTCAGGAGGACTTTCTGAATCAGTGGGAATGGGGGAACGCATAAAGGAACTTCCCCTCTCAAGAGATGCTGAAAATGTCCACTCTCCATACTAGAGAGGAGTGGGTTTTTGAGCAGAAGTTCTGCAGTTGCCTGTTCTGGGGGGAGGCAAACAGGTCTATTTGTGGAGCACCCCACTACAGGACTATGTTTAAGAAGACCTCCCTGTTCAGCATCCATTCGTGCTGAGGTGAGGAGGTCCTGCTCAAGAGATCTGCTTGGTGGTTGTCCTGTGAGAGGATGTAGACCACCTGCAGGATTAAGTTGAGGCAAGAGACTAAGTCCCATATTAGCAGGGATAGACTGCACAGCTGATAGGCCTTTGTTCCTCCCTGCTTGTTGAGGTACCACATCACCATGGTGTTGTCGGTGACAATCTGGAACACCCCTGGAACCAGAAGGGGAGTGAAGGTCCTTAGAGCTAAGAAAACAGCTGTAATTTCCCTGATATTGATGTGTTTGGTCTGAAGAGAGGGATGCTATTTTTCTTGAATCCTGTAAGAGGCCAGAGTTGCTCTCCAACCTGAATCTGCATCTGTATACATAACCTGAGTTGGGGTGGGTGGCTGTAGTGGGAGCCCTGAGTTCAATTGCACTTGCTGGATCCACCATCTGATTTCTGTTTTCAGACAGAGAAGGAGGGGGATGGCCTACTCTAGGGGATGTAGGTGCTGGGACCAGGTGTTCTTCAGGAACCACTGCAGCTTGCACATGTGCATTCTTGCCAGTGGTAGCATGGGGATGGTTGCCGCCATTAAAACCAAGAGACTAAGAAATTGCCTTGCTGTCACCTTTTGGGATAGTAGAGCTTCCTGGAAGTGTGAAGTTAAAGACAGAACCTCGTCCTGAGGTAGAAAGACTTTTATTGTCTCTGTTCTGATTCTGCAGCCAAGGAAAATATTGTCCTGGTTTAGGATCAGAGAGGATTTGTGGAGGTTGATGGTGAATCTTAGGTTCTGCAGAAGGGACATGGTGAAATGTAGATATTTCAATAGAGCATCCCTGGATCTGCCAGAATCACGATGTCGACCAGATAAGGGTAAATCTGTAATCCCCTGAGTTCTGCAGAAAGCAATGGCTGAGGCTAGGCACTTTGTAAAGACCCTTGGGGCCATGGATATACCAAAAGGCAAGGCAGTAAATTGGAAGTGAGAGGAAGGCCCAGAGAAATGCAGGAATTGTCTGTGGAAATTCCTTATGGGTATGTGCAGGTAGGCTTCTTTTAGGTCTAGGGTGACCCTGAATGCCTTGGCTGGAATGAGAGGCAGCAGGGTGGGGAGAGACAGAGCATTTTGAAAGAGGGTACCCGAAGATGAAGGTTTAGAAAGGACAGATCTAAGATGGATCTCCAGGGGCCATCTTTTTTGGGGCCCTGGAAGAGACGGGAGTAAAACCCCTTTCCTTTCTGTCCTGGAGGGACAGGTTCTATGGTGCCTAACTTTAAAAGATCTGCCAGAACTTGTGGCATGAGATGGGCCTGTTTTTTGGGTAGGGAAGGGATGCCTCTTCTGGGTGGCTTCTCTTTCCAGGATATGAAATACCCTTTTTGGATAATGTTTAAGACCCACTGGTCTGAAGTGATGGATTGCCAAAGGGGGAGACAGTGGGAAAGGTGGGCTGAGAGGAGGGAGGTGGGCAAGGCAGTCACACATTACTGGGGCCACCTCTGTCCTGAAAGGGCTGTCTGGGTTGCTGTGGTGGAGCAAGGGATCTGGAGTTGGTAGGTCTTCTAGCCCCTCTCCTGGACCTGGAAGAGGAGGGCTGTGGAGTACATCTTACAAAGCTGGCCTTAGCAGGGTAGTTCCTATAATACTTGGGTAAGGGCGACACCAGCAGGTGCTTAATGTCCTGGAGTTCTTTGCTTTTTTCATGTAGATTTTTAAAAAAGTCAGCAGATTGTCTTCCGAACTGCACATTGTGGTCCAGAGGGGCGTCCCGGATTTTAGCCTTGAAGTCCTCAGGGAGGTTCTGGAGTCTTAGCCATGAGTACCTCCTGAGGGCTGAAGCAGATGCTGCAGACCTGGCGGATGCTTCTGCAGCATCACAGCTGCACCTTTTGGAGTGCCTGGCTACCTTTTGAGCCAAGGAAAGTTTGGATGAGATGTCCGTCTTGCTGGGACTGTCAGGCAAGGAAGCCAGCATGAAATAGGCTTGAGAGACCAAGTCTAATGCATACTTGGTCATGTGGGTCTGATAATTTATGGCTCTGAAAGTCAAAGTAGAAGATGTGCACATCTTCTTCCCCATCCTATCCATATACTTACTGTCTTTGTCAGTGGGTAGTAGGGAGGCAGAGGGCAGCAGTATAGATTGCTTATCTGTTATGGTGGCAATAACAGCTGGGTCCACCAATGGTGGTTTAACTAAAAATTTGTGGTCCACTGCTACTTTATAGAAGTGGTCAGGATGATTAGGGGCCAGAGGCTGGGAGTCAGGGGCCTTAGAGGCAGCATTGAAGGCATCCAAGTAAGCAGGCAGAACACGGGGAACTACTGAAGGGGAGGGTGTTTCCACTTGCAACAGTTCAAAGTACCTGTTTTGGTTTTTGGATGTCAGTGATTTGGGAAGTCTTCCATTTAAAGTAATGCTTCATCTTGGTGATGATCTCACCAAAAGTAATGTCCTCAGGGGGAGAGTCCCCCTCCACAGATTCCTCATCCGGAGAGTAATATTCCTGGGGTGAGGCAATCTGGGAAATATAAGAAATGGACTCCTCTGATGAAGAGAAAGAAGAGTCATGCTCTTCTTCCCTGACCTGAGGGGTTATGGATGGGAGGGAAGGAGCAGAGACAGGCTTAGGGCTCAGAAGAGGCAGGGTGGCTGAGGCTGAAGGCCTAAGGGCCAAGAAGGCCTGCATGAGAGAGGAAGTGAAGGCCTGCCAATCTGGTGTGACTTCTGAAGAAGAGGAGGTATGTTTAGTTTTCGGCTTCTTTTTGGCTGGAGAGGAAGAAGAGAGAGGCCTGATGTTTGGTCTGGAGATTAGCACATCCGAAGTCTGGATCCCTGACAGAGGTACCACCGAAACTGGTTCCCCCTCGACCTCGATGGGTGTTGACGTATGAGTGAGCTCTGAGAACATGCCAGTCATGGGCTATGAAACGGCTTCCTTGAGAGAAGTCGCTGCAGTTGATGGATCCTCCAAACATGCCTCAACTCCTAGATCAGCAGTTGGTAGTGTGTCAGTACGTGGAGCAGCAGGCGAAGAAGGCCTAAGAAACTTGGCCTTATTGAGCGAAGGTTCAGGTGCAGCCTCCAATGCAGGATCCATCCTAAGAGCTAACCGTTTGAGGCATTGGTTCTCAAGGTAGAGATTTAACGTGGCTAAACGGCTGTGCAAGGTCTTAGGCACAAACGATTGGACAAATAGCACAGTAGGAGTGATCGTGTTCCCGGCCTAGGCAAAAAACACACCTTTCATGGGCATCCTTGTGGGGTATCTGGCACCCGCATTGGCACTTTCCCTTTTTTCCTGACATCAGCTAAAGGCTACAACAATCAAGCATTAGCTATAACAATCATCAAAAATAAGAAAGTTTGAAACCCAACGGGCTACTTATCTTTAAGATACAACGTTTGTGAAGAAGCGATCATAAGATGTGAATGTCTTCTGTAGCTGAAAAGTTCTGGGAATTGTGCATGCAGGCATCACATTTAAGACCCCTGGTTTATGGCCTTAAATGTGACGCCCCACGCACACTGCAACAGCCAATCTGAAGCTTTTGTATAGAAGCCGATGTACGAGTCGCCTGAGGGCAGGAAATCCCACACCTAGAATACAGCAACATAGGAATAGAAGGACATTTAAAGGTTATGAACTAATGACTTATGAGAACATGCTTAAGAATTTAGCTTCTATTCTATAGCCTATAGGCTTCAGCGAGGTGACTTAATCCTCAAATATTTGTATGATGACTATCTGGCAGCTATGTTAGGAATAGAATTTATTAGTCAAGGACTTCATAAAATAAAGAATAATAGTCATCTTAGACTTGATTCAGCTAATTCAAGATTAAAGTCAACTTTTTCAGGTGATGGTTGGTAGATTATATAATTTCTTACCTGGGTTTATTAGATGCTTAGATGAATTAGAGCCCTTTAAGTTCAATTCAGATGTTTGGTTTGCAAATTGTAAAGGGAATTAAAATTAGGCAAACTCTTAAATGGCCTATTCTGAGTTTGAATTCCAATTCATTGAATCATTGAAGTGAATTGAAATAATGTATTCTTACTTTAAAAGTAATAAAAAGAACATACACAGAAATGGAAGAATGGGTTGTAAACAACTTTAGGAAGGACATGTATTGTTTGGTACACCTGTGGCAGGAAGACACAGGACAGTTTGTCTAACAAATGTTCACTGAACTGCTCCTTATGATGAGGAAAGGGAAAAGAAAATGACAATTCATACCATGTTGATGGTAGTGAAAGGGAAGGGACAGTTAATGAGTGAGTTTTATCATTAACTGGCACATCTTCATTGACTAGCTGATTGGGCTTTAACTGCATGAGCTCAACTGTTGAATGCACTTCTGATTGTAGGATGTCACACTGATATACAAAGATAGTGGAACTGCTGTTTGTGTGAGATCATTACGCATGGTTTTAAGGGAATTCCCCCCCTCTCAAATGGTCAGACAACCAAGAAGTGTATATATATATATATATATATATATATATATATATATATATATATATATATAGTCGGAAAGGGAGTGTGCCTCCTACAGGGGTTTTCATCTCTTCTCTTCTTGATTAATTTTAACCAAAGAGTTGTTTTACAAGTGACTCTGTATCAATCAGGGAACCAATTTTAATATGCTAAGTGTTAGTTAAAGCACCATGGCTACAGCCACACCAAAGATGAAAATCATTCTGATGCTGTACAAAAGGCAGTCATGATTTCGGTACTGCAGCATTCTGTCCAATAAAGGGAGTCTTCTATTTCATATTTTCAAAAAATGAGAGGGTAGCAAGATCTCTCCTCTTTCACTGGGAATCCACTGATAATAGGTGATCTCCGCCTAGCATACAAGGCATTATCTGATCCCAGACTGATGGATTTGTTGCACATAAATAGCATATATACCCATTCTAAGGAAATAAACCTCATCTATAACATAAACAGGTCATGTTGGAGGTACAGGTATGTGCCTCAAAGTTTATCCCTTCTCTGAAACAGGCATCCCATCCCTGTGAAGCAAACCTCATCCCTAATGTAAGTTGAACCAATGGATGGGAAATTGCAAATTTCCCCTAGTTTGCTACTTATGTTCATAATAACTTTGAATGCTTGATGTGTACAAGGCTATATCATAACAGTACAATTTCTTTGTGTTTCAACATATGTCAGCAACATTTTGGTAAATTTGGGGTAAGCCTGGCTAGATTTAAAATGGCTCTTGGGACAGTAGGCTAGTAGCTACCTATGAACCCTATAAATAACATCCATCAATGTAACTACAGAGTCAAGCCAAAAAAGAGAGAAGAATCTTGACTGCATAAGGATAGAAACTGGAAAAACATATGAGAAAGTAGTACAAAAGAAGTTACATAAATTCTGGCATCAAAAAAGCAGTGGACCCTAATTTGAAAGAATGATGTTAATGAAAAAAGAAGCAAACAACACTATGGCTCTCAAAATTATAGCATTTAAGTTACATAGAGAATTACAGAAGTGAAAAGATATACATCAATAACATTTAAATGTGTATAAAGTAGGAAATGCGGTCAGAAACTCAAGGTGTCATTCTAAGAAAACAAGGCAAAAAGAGAAATAATCTATATATGTTGTGCATATAATACTAAGCTACATTTCTGCCTCTATTACTCATAATAGCCAGCTATATTAAAAAGAAAAACAGTACATTGGCTGGAGTGTACTGCCTCAATGAATCAACCAATTGCACCTGTCATAAATATAATTAGTTATTTATTTTATTTTATTCATGGTCAGCACACTATTTGTTCCTGGGCATTTCATAACTAGTTTTGTGCATTTTTTTAAATTCAAAATAGGTAAAACATGGAATGAAATGCTTGTGCTTCAGATTTTGGTATATAACATTTCTTATCTACATCTATATGTATATCTATACACATCTATCTGTCTGTCTCTCTATATGTTTACATATATAGAGAAAGATAAACAAATATAGATGGATAGAAATACAGATATAACCTTCAGGATTTATTTATTTTGCTTAAGTAAACAACTGCTTTCAGTTATTTTGAAATAAAATGTAAATGTGATGATTGACAATAACTGCTTAGAAAAATACAACTGCTACCTACAAGCATTATTGCAGTCACCACTAAGTAACCACTTAATAGAGTAAACCAATTAGAACTTTCATTGCTATTGTGTGGTTCATTATATCAACAGTTATTCTGCATCAATAACTAATTATAAATATTTGTATGTACTAATTGCTAGTGAACTCTGGTTTTGCACTGATGATACCAACAGCTATAATAAGTAACAGTAGAAAGTAATGGACTTACCACAGTAATGAACTGACTGATGAACAGCATACAGAATTACTACAAAAGGATTGCCATATCTCACCATAAAACAAAACTGCAAGGACACAAGATGAAACACCAAAGTCCAAGGGTAACATACACTTAAGCAGGCATCTCATCTTCCTTTGGTGCATCAGTGTGCCATGGCTGCAATCTGCTCGTCAGCAAAGCAACAGCTAATACATTTTAGACAAAAAGTCCTTGTGATCAGTGTTCTATGGTACTGTTATAAAATAAAGCAGTGCGAAGCTTGGCCAGTAATTAGAATAGCCTTCCCATGCATAAGATGGTACAATATACAGTGTTTTTGCATCACTTACCCAGATAAATACTAATCCATTTATTGTAGAAACTGTCTGCATCTAGTTATCAGAATATCCTTCTGACAGTATCTGTTTCATATTGTTTTAAGTTTTTGAGATCTGACACTTGGATTAGTAGGTTTTACTATTACATCAATTTGTATCTAGTCAGTGCTGGAACTGCTTTCTTCCTAATTTATAAGACAGTATTAAATCATGTCAGCCTGTATATTTTAGTTGCTGTATCAGTTATCACATACATATCACCCTGCCTGTTTTAGATAACTACCTGAGTTATCTCTGCTGAGGAAATGCTTAGCTATGCTAAAACACACCAAGTAAGTTGATATCATAAGTAGACATTATGAAGCCCCCACGTATATTTTCAGAAATAAATATTCATTTTACAGAATGCTGACTGACACAGCACCTCATAACAGTAAAGTACACAGCCTTTAAGGTAAAGGATTGTACATGAGTTTGCAGCTCATGATTGTTTTTTGTATATCAACTATTGCTTTCCCCAAAAATATACTAGGCCATGTCATACCAAATTTTCTGAACTACAACTGAAGATGTGTTCCAAAGATCTAAGACACAACTAAAGAGAAGTGTCTTCTCTTAGAGTTGTGAGTATTTGGAGCTTACAAAAGAACTGTTCGTGGCAAAATATGAAAGCATCACAAATATGCTAAAAATTAACTTTAATGAGAAATGGCACAGCATGTGAAGTAATTCAGCAGCATTATCACTGCTCTTCAGTGAAAGCTAGCTCCTTTTGGTTTCCTCTATCAGATGAACACTCTTTCTCAATACCTGATGGTGTACACTGCTTGGACATACAATACATGCAAATGATATTCTTATTAATGGGTGGTATGAAAACAACTAATGTAGATACAGGTGAAATTCCAGCCTGATAGATCGGGCCGTCTCGTGCTACAGGACTGCAGCCCCCCCCCCCCCAGCTGTGGAAAAAAGAAAAAAAAACTAATTGGTGAGTCTCGGAATGTTTCCAAACTTCCACACATGTGCTCTCGGCAATCTTAGAACTCCACACTGCTGCAACAGCAGTCTGGAGTAGGAAGAAAGCACCTCGGTACTCTGATGCCCAGAATTCTATGTGGTGATGACCACATAGAATGAAAGAGATCAACATAGAATGGAAGAGATACAGACTGCAACATCCGCAGGCTGGAGCCTGCTCTCTTGTGAGGAAGGACGTGTTTACATGCTTACATGGTATTGACCTGAAGCTGCTGAAGACGAGGGGCATGGGAAACCAGGGTCAGGGTTGTTGTGTGTGTGTGTGCGTGGGTCAGGGTCATTTGTGTGTGTGTGTGGGGGGGGTTTAGGGTAATTGTGTGTGTGTGTGTGTGTGTGTGTGTGTGTGTGTGTGTGTGTGTGTGTGTGTGTGGGTCAGGGTCATTGTTTGTGTGTTTGTGTATGTGTGTTTGTGTTTGTGTGTGTGTGTGTGTGTGTGTGTGTGTGTGTGTGTGTGTGTGTGTGTAGGGGGGGTCAGGGTCATTGTATGTGTGTGGGTCAGGGTCGTTTTGTGTGTGTGTGTGTGTCTGTGTGTGTAATGCCCCAGTTGATATATACTGGTGGCTACAGAGAACTCAGAATATCTGGTGGTGGGTAGGGAATACCTCAGGCTTGAACCATGTACTTTGGGTGCAGGTAGCAAGAGCCTAAATTCCCTACTTTTGTTCTGCTCTGTTCCTCATAAAATCTGTGGATTTTTAATTCAGTACATAGTTGATGGTGCAGTGGTAGCACTGTTGCCTCACAGCTACAGGTTCTCTGGCTTGATTCTTGGTTGGGGTGCCTTCTGTGTGGAATCTGCATGTCCTCTCTGTGTTTGTGTGGGTTTGCTCTGCTGTCCTCCCATGTTACAAAGGCATGTGTCTGGAGTGTTTCTCCCTGGGCTTCTGCTGAAAACTGGCTTTTGTTCCAAGTCAGACTTTCCTGGTTAACAAATGTTAAATAAATAAAAATGCAGGCATTTGAATTTCAGACTTCATATTCTTCAGAAAGTACATGGTAACATAAAACCTTTTATTCTGGCAATTTTCTAAGTTTATAAGATGAATATTTGAAACTTCTCTCTATTTTTGGGACTGTATACCCCCATTATTGGCTTCATCCAGGTTTTTTTGTGCTAAGGTTGGGAGCTATGGTGAGATCTGAATTCACTGAATATGTTTGGGGGCTATATTCTCCCATTACTGTCTTTGTCCAGGTGTTTTGTGCTAAGAGGTTGACAGCTATGGTGAGAACTGAATTCACTGGATATGTTTGGGGGCTGTATTCCCCCATTATTGACTTTGTCCAGGTGTTTTGTGCTAAGAGCTTGACACCTATGGTGAGAACTGAATTCACTAAATGGTAGTCATTTAAGTTTCAGTCTTCCTCTCCTTCACAGAACAGCTGATTTGGCATAGTGGTATGTTGCTCTGACTGTTTTGCACATGATCATGGGTTCAAGACTTGGCAGTGAAATGGATGGTAGTAACACAGCATTTTATTCTAGCAACTTTCTAAGATTATACAAGCAATGTTTAAAATATGTACCTGCTTTTTGGGCTTTTCTCCTCCCCAATAAATTTTGGCTTTTTCCAGATTTCTTGGGCTGCAAAGTTGAAAGATACAGCTGAGTGTCTAGTACATTTTACATGGAGCTGAGAGCTACAGGGGAAGAGCAGTCTAGTGCTGCTTATGCTGAGTCTGCTTGCAATGTTAATAGCACACCAGGTAGTGTACTTGCTTTTGATGCAGAAGGCTGTGGGTTCTACTCCCACAATATGTAGGTGCATTGCTGATACTGTGTTGTAAGGGGGGTGGATGCTGCAGTACTTTTTGGCGAAGATACCTAGTAACTATGAAGCTGTTAGTTTGCCATCTATTCCCTATTGCAATATTACTAGCGTATAATTTTTTAATGTAACATAGGCAATTTATTGCTCAAGGGCAACAGCCACTTTATTCGTAGATAAAACAATGAAATATAAAGTTGTTTGCTAGCAGCAGCCTCTTCATTAGTTTCAGATCTCTTTAATGTGGAATTATATAGATGACATTTACTTCTTCAGAGATTGTGCATACTTACTGATAATGGTGGACTGTTGAAGTTTGAGTAGACTTTTATGATGGAAATGTTCTAAATTGGGCAGTTTTGTCATTATTGGTGCATGCATTTTGTTTCATTGTTTACTGGAAAAATGTTCAAAACAATACATTTAAAATGCCCCCTAACAACTGTACTGTATTATACAAGGAATACTATTTAATACAATCAGAAAAGTGTATCAAAGAACACATGTATGTTTTGTGTGCAAGGGGCCTATGATTTGAAAACAGCCCAAAGTTAATCTTTATCTGCCACTGGCAAAATGTATTTTCTTTGAATGTAGGTTTCAATGAATGTGAGTTTCAAGGGCAGAGAATTTTAATGCTAAATCTACTTTCATTGTGAAACTGCATTGCTTTGTTTAGCAGGTCTATTAGTGTTTGTGCTGTAAAATGCAAAATAAAACTTTCAAATTAAATCCAAATCATCACGGAAGTAAAGCAGTATGCACATTACAGTGTTTATGGTAAATGGGGTGAAACTGCCAAGTAATGGAACATTGGATTGGCTGCAGGGGGGAGGCTCAATTCGACCATGATTTTGTGAGGGGTGGAAGGGCAGAAAAATCAAAGACAGCCCCGGCTGAACTATACCTCTCAAATGTCCAGATTTTCTGCAGAATGAATCGATTTTTGCTTCTTATTTTTGGTTTGTTACTCATAAAATGTGTGGTTTTCTGGAAAATCATTTAGGAATGAAGTAATTAAATAATGACAGACATTGAGTTTCAGGCTTCATAACCTTCAGAAAAATGCATGCTAAAGCAAGACCTCTTATTCTATCAACTAAGTTCATACAAAATAATTTTTTAGTACTGTTTGTATGTTGCCCCAATATATTTGGCCTTCTCCAGATTTCCTGCATTAAGAGGTTGAGAGGTACGTGCAAATAAATCGCTTTATAGAATTAGGAATATCCAAACTTCTCAACTGTGCCCAATTTTGGATCAAAATGTTGCTCTCCCCCTAATAATCCCTCTGCAAAATAGCAATTTTGGAAGAAAACGTGGAGGGTTTATAATTATAAATAACTGTAGTGATCAGAGTTATAGATTTCTTTTATTTCAGAAAAGCATGTAGATTCTCTCATTTTGTCAGCTGTTCAAGTTAACAGTACTGATATTAAAAAAAGTGTCCCTTTGACAGGTTCTTAGCAGTATTGTGTGGAAATTTTATATTTTTGTATCACATTTTTGGTCCGTTTTTCATAAAATTGTGGTTTTCTGGCAAATCATTAAAGATTGAAGTTAGAAAATAATGACAGACATTTGAGTTTCAGATTTCATATCCTTCAGAAAATTCATACTAATGCAAGACCTACTACTATTCTATTATCTTTCTAAGTTTATAAGAGCAATATTTAAAAATTGTCCTTATTTTTGGGCCTTTGTCCCACTTCTATGTATGGCTTTGTCCAGATTTCTTGCTCTGAGGTTGAGAGGTATGACAAATGTGTCAGAGCCATCACTGTCAGCCAGAGACATTTCAAATTGTCACATACTTGTTGCACCCCACTCCACCATGTAGTGACTCTGGATGTGTCCAAGCAAGGCAATGAGCATCTATGCAGTGTAAGTGTGCACAGTATTCCCTCATCCAAGGTAGACACAAGTATGACAGTGGCTTTTCATCTGTCCTTGATTTTGCAAAATGTTCTGGTTTTCTGTCATTTTTATACTTTTGATTTATGCTTCTTATTATTCAGAAAATGTATGCTGTCATAGTGCCCTGTTGTTCTGTGTTTAAGCAGTAATGCTTTAATGACCATCAGGTAAGCTTGTCTGAGTTTGTAAGATGCATGTAAGCTTTAATAAGCTTAATGTTAAAGAATTACCAACACTGAAAAAGCCTTTTTGTTGTTGTCATGCAGAGAATATTCACATAACTAGATAACATATAAGACTTAGGTATTGAAACGCATATGACAGTATTTGTAATAAAGGACAGGATTACAGTATTTTCAGAACCTCATTACGTTTGTTGGAGACTTGCAGTCATCTTTGCAGGCTTTACCTGTAAACTAAACAGAATGCCAATCTATCACATGTGGTCCATAACCTGTGCAGTAATTCTTTAAGCAATTTATCTTGAGATTATTTCTTTTTTGCTGTTCATTTTTTTTTACTTTGATCATGTTTTCCCCATGAAACAAGTAGATAGTTGTCAAGCAGCAGGTCTTTTTTGGATAAGAAAGGTTTTTACAAGTGGAGGTATCACAGAGATTACTATTTTCAGCATGTTACTTGGTACATTTATAAAACTGAATATACATTATAATTAGAAATGCAGTGCAAGGAGAAGTGGTTTGAGTAAAGTGTTGCTTGTTTTTTTTATATACTTGATTTTGACTGGCATTCCAGTAATGTATTTAAAAAGTAGTTTATTTTTTCATGCCTCACAATCTTTTTGTTTCCATGTAGATATTAAGTAAGCTGTCATGTAGCCAATGCATTGAAATATTTTTTTCTTCTACACTTCATTTTGTCTTGATTGGACTCTCGTAATGATGGTTTGGCATCCAGGGCAGCGTATTTAATTAAAGTTCCTGTTGTTGTGGTTTTGAGCATAGCTCTGCCCCTTTCTAGTTGGCCACATCCCCTTCCCATTGGCCCCACCCATTCAACTGTCTCGTGCAACCCCCCTTGGATTTAAAGTCACCAGCCGCCACTAGATATAAATACATAATTTCCTCATATCACCATTTGAAGTACAAATCACACCTATTTCATACAGTGGCATGCAACACCGAATACAAAATAATATGTGATGATTCAGTTTGAGATATTAGACTTATAAGATAATATATATTACTTCTGAAATACCCAACTCATCTAAATATTCTTATAGGTGTGGCAAAGGCCATGTAACTGACTATGTAAGAAGCAATGGTGAATTTCTTCCATCTTACAATCCTTATTAGAATACATAGATTTGATTTCTAGACAAATAGCAATATAGTCCTAACTAAATATGTGACCTGATATAATAACTGTTTCTGAGAATATGATTTGAATCGCGTGATCTGAAATTATATGAGCATACTACAATGAACAATTGGAAACACAGACATTGTCACTTAACGTGGGATTTAAAGGATATTGAATAATGTAGTATATTAATCAAGTGAATAATTTCCAGGTTAAACTTTTTTATGTATTTATTTTTTTGCAGAGAAGTATTTGTAGTTTGAAAGAATTTTATGTAATCCAAGATGTGCAATAGGTTTCACTTGATGATTTGATTCAGATTTGCTTGGAACTTATTTGTCTGATGTTTCTTGTTGGGTAGAATTTGCCTGAGCAGGATCATGATTATTTCTCTTGCACATGATTTTACAGTATTAGAGCAGGCATCACCAGCTGGTCAGAGAATGAGCAAAAGTAACATATGCACCTTTAAGTCCATTTTGCTCTTTTTCAGAGTTTGTATATGATAAAAGTGAGAAGTTTTTTAGGAAAAGGGTTTGGTGGATGAGGTCCCTAGCATGCAGGTTGCTGATGGGCTTGAACCCCTGCAAAATTGTTTTAAGTTGTGCATTTTAGTATTGTCTAGTGTAATAATTATATTCAGTTTCCTACTGCATGCAGTATTTCTATTAGTTTGTCTTACTTATGCTTGAATGTGTAGATATCTATTGTGATTCTTTGAAATATAGGTAATTTGATTTTTAGGGGAATATTGCTGGCCTTTTGTGGTATGGACATATTAGCTTCAAGATAATATAAAAGTGTTACCATCAGCAAATATGAGTAATGATGAGCACATGCGGGGGTGGGGGGGTTGAGGCTTCCCTGCACTACCTTATTCTTGTGTGCTTTCCCTAACTTTAATCCTATCCTTAACCATAGTCCTACACAGTGGATACCACTATTCAGATAGGGCCTGTTTTGGGTTTCATTTAAAGCAGGAGAAAAATATTCAGTGTTTTGTAATTCACTCTTAGTTGTGTACCAATATTTTGTGCATTAGCTATTTTTTTCAGTCATTTGATGTTTGCTTTTTTGTATAGTCAGTGTATCCTGATATAATATATGTTAATTCATCTACAACAACACTGTGACTCAAGCGGTCAGACACAACAGAATAAACATTCTACCGCTTGCACACTACAAATATGCCCAACAAACAGCATGTTCAGTCAAATACCAACACACAGACATAGTCACACACACCAACAAACAGCATATGTTCAGTCAGACCAACACACAGATGCAGCCACACCCACCAACAGCATGTTCAGTCAAATACCAACACACAGAGTCACACATGAAAAAAGCAGCATATTGAAATACCAACACATAGACACAGTCACACACACCAACAAACAGAATGTTCAACTACCAGCACATAGTCACTGTCACACAAACCAACAAATAGCATGATCAGTCAAATACCAACACACAGACACAGTCACACAAACAGCCATGTTCAGTCAAATACCAAAACACAGACACAGTCACACACACTAACAAACAGCATGTTCATTCAAATACTAACACAAAGACAGTCACACACCAACAAACAGTCATGTTCAGTCAAATATCAGCAAACAGTCACAGTCACACACACTAACATACGGCCATGTTCAGTCAAATACCAACACAGACACAGTCACACAAATCAACAAGCAGCATTTTCAGTGAAATACCAATGGACAGACACAGTCATGCACACCAACAAACAACATGTTCAGTCAAATACCAACACACAGGAGGAGTCACACACACCAACAAACAGCCATGTTCAGTCAAATAACACACAGACACAAACACACTATCAAACAGCATGTTCAGTCAAATACCAACACGCAGACACAGTCACACACACCAACAAACAGCATGATCAGTCAAATACCAATACACAGACACATTCAAACACCAACAAACAGTATGTTCAAATACCAACATGCAGACACAGTCTCACAGAACAACAAACAGTCGTGTTCAAATACCAACATACAGATACAGTCACACACACCAACAGTCATGTTCCAATATCAACATACAGACACAGTCACACACACCAACATACAGACACAGTCACACACACCAACAAACAGTCACGTTCAGTCAAATACCAACAAACATACACAATCACACCATAAACAGCCATGTTCAGTCAAATACCAACACACGAAACAGTCACAAGCACACTAACAAATAGCATGTTCAGTCAAATACTAACACAAAGACAGTCTCTCTCACACACACACACACACACACACACACACACACACACACACACACACACACACACACACACACACACACACACACACACACCTGTCATGTTCAAATACCAACAAACAGACACAGTTCCACATGCCAAAAACACCCATGTTCAGTCAAATACCAACACACAGATACAGTCATGCATGCCAAAAACAGCCATGTACAGTCAATAGCAACACACAGACACAGTCACACACACCAAAAACAGCATGTTCAAATACCGACCTACAAACACAGGAACACACACCAACAAACAGAATAACAATTAGCAAACAATTGCTAGACTATCTCCTACAGGAAGAACTCCTATCCCCTACACAACATGGCTTTCATCCTTCCCATAGTACTATCACTGCCCTTCTAACCTATATAAGTAATGTCAAATAAAGTTAGAGATAATGGCAAACAAGTCTCTTCCTTATTTCTAGACTTGTCTACAGCTTTTGACACAGTCTGTCACAGCAAACTTCTATTTCAAATGTCCTCACTAGGTCTCTCTCAGCTCACCGTTCTGTGGTTCAAAAGCTACATGTCCAATAGGTCAGTAAAATGGTACTCCATACTCTTTCCTTACCTCCCAATCACCACCAGTGTACCACAATGCGCTATCCTTGGTCCCCTCCTGTTTAATATTTTCACCAACACCCCCTATACTTCCATACAACAGGCCACCCTAATACAATATGCAGATGATTCCATTATCATTTGCACATCTAACATCGTACTCCTCCAAAACATTACTCAGGAAGCTTTAACAGCAACTGAAAGTGGTTTCATAACTCAGAACTTATGCTCAACCCCAAAAAAGAAAAAGAAAACTAGTACTTTTTTTCTCCAAACCCCTCTCTCATGAAAAAACAAAGTCCTCTTTCTTGACGATGCAAGCACTGAAGTCACTTCTTATAGCAAACTATTGGGGTGATAGTGGATGATAATCTCACATTTGACTTGTATATATAAAACTGCAAAAGAAAAACACACCAAAAAGTAGGGATGCTTTACAGATGCAACTAAAACTATATTTGCCTCTACTTATCTCTTCCACACTCCTCTTTATGGTGCTCCCAACTTTACTGACCTCCAGGATTTACAAAAATTAAAACATGAACAATGCTATAATAAAGTTGCTAAATTTGCAGCACAAACCCCTTTCAGGACCCACCAATGTATAGCATGGAAAAGCCTTAATTGGTTAGAACTGCCATATTTATTTATTTAATTGACAATCATTGACCGGGAAAGTCAGACTGGGCTAGTGCCCTTTTCCAGCGGAGGCCCAGGAAGAAATGCTCCACAGAAGAAACAACTGCATAGTAGTACTTCATAAGCTCACAAAGAAACAAAAAATGCATAATTATAACATATAAAGTTCACAGATAGAAAATTATATACAAAGTGTGAGGGTAAGTAATCACACAATTGAACTATACAGAAAAGGGAAAGTACTCACAGGCATAATGAAGATATGCAATGAGATTAAATTCACAAAAATACACAAGCATATGGAATAGGAGTACAAATAAGCTTTAATAGTTCACAGTCAAGTAAGTAATTATGTATAAAAATTATGATAAGAAGTTGGAGGTAGTTATGTTTGACAAGAATGGTAGGATGAGGCGGCATAGTGCTGTATCTCGGTTTAGACGTTTAGAGAACTGTAGTAAGAGTTGGCAGCTATGTGAATAATGAGAGTATTATTCAGAGTAATAAGGACGGTATGGTAGATACTAGTGAAGTGATAGTGGAAGACACAAACTGGGAAAGAGAAATGGAATTACAGAGGGTGGTTTTTGTTAGGCTTACTACAGTGGCAGGTCCACAATTCCATATACACAATTTCTTATCACCTATAAAATTATCCAGCATACATCTTCCTGTCCATCACTAAAAACATTCTACACAACTATGTTCCTAGTTGGTCACTGCAATCCAGTGACCAAAAACTGCTCTGTCTGCAAACCTAGCAAATCTGCTGGGCATTGTCTGTACTCATACCAGGTTGCTAAGACAGGCAATTCCTTACATATATCCTTCAGATTTATAACCTCCCTCCCATCTTTCAAAACTACTCTGAAAGACTTCCTAGCTAAAACCTGTCTCTGTTCTTGCTCAAAACGAGGATAAACTATATCCCTTAATATGAAGTACTGTTTCATTCCTTATACCTCCTTACTCTCCCTCTTTCACTTACTTCCTTACTGCTGTCTAATTCTCTTCCCTAACTCTCACTCTAAATATACCATAAGCCTGCCTTTCCCTCACTTCATATTGCAATTAACTTACCTTTAACTTTTCTACAAACTGTCTAAAGTGTCTCTAAATATAAATGATTGTCATATAACTTGTATCGATTCTTAAACACAGTTTCTATATTATATCTAATTTGTTATAATTAAACAGCAGATGTTTTTGTTTCATTTTTAGCTTTAGTTTTGAAGATTGTAAAATTATTGTTCTTAAAATGTTTTGCAATAATCTTTTCTCCCCGGGCCTCCATTGAAAATGGGCTTTTATCCAGTTGGACTTTCCTGGTAATCAAATGTCAATAAATAAACAAACAAATAAATAACTGTACAATCAGTGCTTTGTGTAAGAGGGCAAGCCCTCTTGCCTTTCTCATGTGGTCTGTTCATGCACCCATACCCCAACTAATTATATGTACCAACTCTGAGATCATACAAGTATGGTAAAAGGGCATATTCCTTATCTGTCTCTGCCAGTCTTACTCAGATAACAACCCATCACTTAGTGATCCCTGAAATACATACATTACCAACAAGCTGTGCTAGCAATTTACACAAACAATACAGCAACTAGCAGCACCTTACAATAAAGGCTATTTATGTATATGCTCTACTTGGAAAAGTACACCATTCAACAGATTGGGACAGAGCTAAACATCAATCAGCTGTGTCCTCGACCATATAAACAGAACCCATATGTGTCAGTAAATAGAGAGAGACAGTGTGTGTGTGTGTGTGTGTGTGTGTGTGTGTGTGTGTGTGTGTGTGTGTGTGTGTGTCTTTGGGGGTGTTTGCTTTGACAGTCATGTGATTATTTGCTCCAACCAGAAGACATTTTCTCTACTTAAGTTATGAATACAATTTTTATACTTCAAAACGTATTTGTATGAAACTAAATATAATTTAGGTGTTCTATCATATCCCCATGAATTAATCCTTTAAACTCAGTTTCCTTTCTATGTTTTTCTTTTTCTGTAAGTATTGTTTAACTCATTCACTCCAATAGAGCTCAAGTAATTTGCACTGTAACTTCCAATGGGCGGAGCCTAAGTATTTTCACAGAATCAAATTGTCCTCGCATTTTAAACAAATGTTCATATCCCTGAAACCATAATAATTATTAAAGAAGTATAAATGACAAACTCTTCAGTGCAAACTATTTTTGTAGTGGTAGTATTCTTTAGGTTCTAGGCCTTAAACTAAATTTTATGATTCACAGTAAACACAGTAACTATTACAGTTGGAATATTTTGTAAACAACTTACAATATCTCAGCAACCACTCAAGTTACACACATAATGTCAGCGGCATTTTATTCATATAGCTGAGAGCTTTCATATGAGGCTAAGGAGGTCTGTCTATGTTACTTGGTTGTTGAAATATTTAGAAATATATGACAATTATATTTATATAAATTAATATCACAGAGGTCAAATATTAATACAGTTGAGTTTGCTATTGTGTATGCTTTAAGATGAAATCTTTTAAAACCTTGTAAATAGCATAGTTTTAGAATTTTTGATGCAAATATGAACAAGCAATATTTGACGACTAGAGGCGTCAGTAGCAGTTAACTGCAAATGCACCTGGAGACATCACTCAGATGTAATGAGTTAATAATTTAACTACACAATTTTAGGATTGAAGGTTTCATTTTGCTTAATTTTATGTTCTTTTACCTGAAGTCTGTTAACCTGAGTACATGAAGTTATGTCTTGCTGCTGGGTCATAACCGACCAGTCATGATTTATTTTCTTGAGTATTCTTGATAGGATGGTTAAGCTGAAACATAGTATGTGGCTGTAATTCAAATGTTGTTAGTGTAAGAATTATTTGGTTCTTTTATACAATTAAATTAAAGTTTTATGATCATAGGCACTGCTGTGAAAAATGAAGGAGCCGTCACCACTGTTTACATAGAGTAGGATTGTGGAATAACAAAAAGAGTTACAGTTATGAAAAGTTCATGAGACTCATCTTGTCTCATGCACTTGATGCCCTTTGTGGGCTTTGAATACTGCGAGAGCCCAAGTTAGTCACATAACCAGATAGCACTACCAGATTACCTTTGAAAAAAGACAAGTGTGCCTAACTGATCCTCTTAGTTGACAAATAAAGTAATAACAATGAATCCAGGCTACAGATGTAAGACACATTTGCTTTCTAAAGCAGCATTTTGAAGATAATTGTAGGTATCTGTTTGATTATAATGAGATTATTAAGTGAAAAAATATCTGGACCCTTCATTCTAGAACATGCTGATGTGATGAAGTCAGTACAAGCATGAAGTTATTTCAGGACATGGAATGTGGACTCTTAATACCTCAAAATAAATCTGAACACATCTCACAAGACTGCTATATATATATAAAGAGGTGAGAAGAGGGTCACAGCATTTAAGCTACGTAAATCAACAATTAATTAAATATTTTTACACTGACCAACTAATGTACTGTAGTGAGAAGCATGCAGCAAATATCAAAGTAAAGCTCCAGAAAAGCAATTAGCCATAATCAAGCAGGGAAAAGTAAGCAAGGCATAAAATGAATTAGCAAGAATTAATTTCACTGACAGAAGAAACACCAACACCTGAATATATATATCTTATGTTAGGCAAAGCCCCTAGCAAACTAAGGTGGGTGGTTTATACTCCCACCACCTACTGAACAATATAATAATCTTTGATTTAATTGTACTTCAGGAGAAAAGGGAGAACCGCTTCTTTTTGAGTAATATAGCTGTTGGCAAAAGACATGCACACACATTAACACATTTCCTGAAACTCTACCACATAAAAGCACACTTTTGTTTTTATTTTATTTATTTATTTAACATTTGTTTACCAGGAAAGTCCGACTTGGAACAAAGCCAATTTTCAGCACAGGCCTGGGGAAAAACACTTCAGATGCATGTCTTTGTACAGTGGGAGGCAACCGGGAGGACATACAGACTCCACAGAGAAGGCACCCCAGCCGAGAATCGAAATGTAGAACCTCTTGCTGTGAGGTAACAATGGTACTGCTGCAACTCTTGCAGGCCAAAGTCCATATTTCAGTCACAGTATGAGAAACAACTACAATAAAATCAGTTACAGCACAGTACTGTGGCTCTGTATGTTCTATACATGAGTCTCAACATCAGAAAGTGATGAAAATGATCTTCCTGTTACTGATTAGGGGAACAGAGAGGTATCAAAATTCTGGAAGTAAAGAAAAAATATGTCATGCCACATTGTGTTCCCCTACAATATGCATACCCTCAAGTGGTGGCTCAATTGTAAGTAAGATAAATAAACAGATGTATAAATTCTGCCTGACTGTAAAAGATATGAGCTGTCTCACAAGTGCTGCTTGTATGCAATCTACATACCTGTAAAATACAATGATGGTGACCATCATAAAATGGATTATATAAAGAGTAGGATTACTTCAACCACAACAGTGAAGTCCATCACACATCACTTGTCCACACATATATTGTAATGCACATCATTGTACCCAGTGCACCTTTGAAGACTTCAGACACATTTGTGGAAATAGCACTGTACATGGTGTCTGAAAAGAAACTCTAGTTATGTAGTTTATATCTGAAAACATGGTCTGTCAGTGCAGTATATCCTAATACAGGCAAACGTGAATATCAGGTAATCAGTGGCATTCAGGATATGATTTATGTTCATGACTAGAGTTACAGGAAAATGTTAATATGAGGTACAATGTCCCCCTGCAAATCCATGTAAAGGGTTTTGCCTTCAGTATCCCATCATCATCATCAACCCCCTTTTCCCCATTTTTCTACGTGGGGTTGGGGTGTCATGTTAACTGTCGCCATCTCTCTCAATTCAGTGCTACACTTCTGCCTTCTTCAACACTTATGCCAGCCTGACTGTCACAGATCTTCTCTCACACAATCCATCCACCTCTTTGCTGGATGCCCTCATTTCCTTTTACCTTCTTTCTGACTGTCCCAAATCTTCTTTACCAGATTATCTTCTGCTTTTCTGCACATGTACCCAAACCATCATAATCTGTTCTCTTTAATCTTTTCTGTGATTGGAGCTACTTTGGCTTCTGCTCTTATACCCTCATTTCTTCGTCTGTCCCACAGTGTGCATCCTACCAATCTCAGGCACGTCATTACTATCACCTCTAGCTTCCTCATATGTTTTTCCTTTACTGCCCAGGTTTCTATACCATACAGTAGCACTGGCTGCACCACTGTTTTGTATACCTTACTTTTCAGTTTCTTTGGCATTCTTCTGTCATACAATAGACCTGACACTCTATGCCAGTTGTCTGCAGCCAGTCTGATTCTAGCTTTGACCTCTTCATTCAGACTTCCCTTCTCCTCAAACACCCCTCTATATACTTGACGCCTCCAGCTTTCTCTCAACAGAGCTATCCCACGTAACCCAGGCTGGGAAGATGGACACTGGCCGGCCAGCAGCTTATTGATCCAGAGCTTCAGGGCTTTTATGGTGGGCACATTCTGGCCAAAAGGGGCACATACACCCCTCCTACCATTAGCATGGGTCCCTGGTGCAGGTTGGGTCCTCAACTCACTTATCACCGGTAAATACCCATACCCATATTGGTGACAATAGTCAACATGACTGAATCATCTAGAGAAATATTTTACACTGTCAAGTGGCTATCCATGTCACAGCACGCAGTCTGTGATCTGTGTTCTCCTATACTGAGGATACATCACAGAAGATGCCTAAAGCAGTTGGTCTTTACAACTCTTCCCACTGAAGGGCACCATGAAGAGTCTGTGCTACTGCCCACAGCTTCATTCATTGGTGAGTTAAAGATGTAAATACTAAGTATGTTTTTCAGAGGGGGAAGGAACCCACAGAGACATAGGGAGAACATGCAAATTCCAAACAGGCATTGGCTGGAGGTCAGGATCAAACCTTATACCATGTATATAGGAAGCAAAGACCTTAACCATTATGCCAAATGGTTTTCCACAACTTAATATAAGGAATTCTCAACTACTGTACACTTTGGGGTAAATCTATAAATACAAATATATATCTATCTATCTATATATATATATATATATATATATATATATATATATATATATATATAGGGACTAAAGGTGGAGGTGTCTCTATTTACATAAAAAATAAATATACTTCAAAGCTGGTCAAAAAGGAGAATGCCCTTGAGCTGCTGTATGTTCAAATCACCATAGGTAAAATCCAATACCACTTCCTTGCAAGCTATAGGTCCCCCGCTATGACCCAGGAAATCCATACCATGTATTTAAACTTATTAGAAACACTAACCATCCAACCTAATACCATACTCATGGGTGACTTTAATTACCCTACTATTGACTGGGGAATCCTATACGACATTAAATGTAAATACAGAGAGATTCCTGGATTTTGTAAATACAAACTCCCTGGACCAGATAGTCAATACACCTACCAGGGCTACAACCATACTGGATCTGGTCCTCACTAATATGGGAGAGTGCTGCACACCCCCTACTGTAATGTCTTCCCTGGTAAGGTCAGACCACAAAATGGTCTCCTTTGAAGTAAAAATAAAACTTGGACCCCCAGCTAAACCGGGAATATTCAGGAACTGTTCTAAGGCTAACCTCCTGCTATTAAGTGAGTACCTGGCAAAATGTCAAGCCCCTATAAACCCTGAGAACACTTCTGCCTATACAGAACTATTCACAGAAATCCTGTACAAGCCTGTTAATAGCTGTACAGAGGCAGCTGTACCCACCAGGAAGAAGTACCGAACTAACTCAAAAAACAAGCCACCCTGGTGGAATCACAAAATTAATTGGATGTATAACAGGAGGAAGAAAATCATGGTAAAAATTAGGAGGTGCAGTAATCAGTAGGTAAAAGCACCCTCATTAAACTAAACAAACAACTCAGAGAACAAATAAAGTCTACCAAAGGCATATTTGAGGTATGTTTTGCCTCTCTGGCCAAGGACAACCACAAAGCATTCTTTAGCTATGTCTGCAACCTCAATGGCAATACACAATTGTGTGCAGACCTCAGTGTAAATGGAGCCTCCTATACTGAGCCAGAAAACATATCAAACCTCCTGGCTGATAAATTCAGCTCCAACTTTACTCCTCTCTCCCCATCAACCTACCCTCAGGAAATATCATCAAATATAACTCCCCCTACTATCGCTAGGGAAAGGTCCTTAATGCTCTCTCTAAGACCAAAAACACTGCATCAATGGGCCCAGACAATATCCCAGGATGCCTTCTAAATAGTATGAAACATGACCTATCAGAGCCTCTGAAATTACTATTTAATTGTAGCCTCTGGCTTCGTGCCTCATGAATGGAGAAAGGCAACAGTCATCCCTCTGTACAAAGGTGAGCCATCTACAGACACTGGAAATTACAGACCCATAAGTCTCACTAGTCTTATATGTAAAGCCATTGAAAGAATTATCATTGAGACAATCAAGAGAGATATAGTAAACCTCCAAACACAGGACCCAACCAAGTTTGGTTTCGTAAATGGCAGATCATGCCTACTCAACCTGGTGGACTTCTTTGAGAAAGTCGCCAAAGCAATGGATGAGGGCAAAATTGTTCACACTGCCTACCTTGAACTGGCCAAGGCATTTGACACAATACCCCACTTAGGCATTATTGACAAACTCAAGAGGCTAGGTAGAAACCGATATGTCACCTGGTGGATAACCAAGTGGCTCACAGACAGGACCCAGGAAGTTAGAACTGGGGACTCCACCTCTACAAAGAGGCCAATCACAAGTAGAGTCTCTCAGGAATCAGTACTTGGACCGCTCCTTTTTGGCATTTACTTCTCAGAAGTCAAGGCCAATGTCAGTGGTCTCCGGCTGACGAAATTTGCAGATGACTGCAAATTACTAACTGTCATTGAATCTTACACTGACGCAAATGTTCTCCAGGAGGGTCTGACGCAGATAAATGGAGTCAGAGTCATGGACTAAAATTAAATGCCAAGAAATGCATAATGGTATCCTTTGTAAAGCCATCCAGCCCTGGTAACTATCATATTGACAACACACCCATCCAGTCTTCAGGGACTTAGAGACGCACATAGATAGTAATCTAGCCTTTGATCATCACGTATCTACAGTGGTGAGGAAATCATTATATGTTGCGCAACTTATAATCAAAAGAATGGCATCTAAGTCCAAGGAAGTCATTGTTCCTCTGTATTCAGCATTCATCAGACCTGTCACTGAGTACAATGCCCCTTTGGTATGTACCTAACCAGGCATATCCAACAACTGGAATGTCCACAGAGACTCCTCACTAAAAGAATACAGGGCATAAGTAATATGTCCTATGCAGACCTCCTCAAGGCCCTATCCCTGTATTCTGTCTCCTACAGGCTTTTGAGGGGAAATCTATGCCTGGCATACAGGGCATTGTCAGACCCCACTCTGATGGACCTTCTACATATCCACAAAACAAACAGTACCAGAATTACCCATTCTAAAGACATAAACCTTGCCTGTGATATAAATAGGACCTGCTGGAGAGATAGGTATGTATCCCAGAGACTACCCCGTCTATGCAACAGGTTCCCGTCCACGTGAAGCAGAGTTTCTCCCTAATCCAACTGAAGTGCAACTTGGACAATTGCATGAGAAACTGGAAATTCATTACTGGTTTGTCACCTATGTCTCTGATGCAAACAGGTAACCTGTAAATGGTTCATCTCTTAGGTCCATGCTTACACTTATGAAGGGTATCAGAACTCGTCAGAGATTTGGGATGCATGGCTAGGCTTAAAAAGGCCCTTGTGGTGTTTAGCCTAATAAACACCTATGAACCTACATATATATATATATATATATATATATATATATATATATATGTATATACACACATATACATATATAAAAGTAAAACTGAAAAGGTGAATGCAGCTGTCCAGAAGTCCAACTCAGTAAGAAAACGATAAAAAGTGAAGAAGAAGACTGGTCGGACTACCACGATAAAAGTATAAAATATAATTTATTGGATAACAAACAGATAAGCACTTTCGCGTATTCTTCTGGTACGCTTCATCAGATCTAGTTTAACAATATGCCCACTTGCATTTAAATACAGTGCAGTTACATTTCATCAATCAATTAATTAAGCAATTAGACTAGATAATTAATTAGACTAAATAAATGATTAAATAAAATAAATAAAAAAGTTAATTAAATTGTCTTAAAAATATATAGATCAATTCAGCATAAAGATATGTCAATAAAATCAATGAAATTTAACAATACAGCAATATATATATCATATCTCAACAAAAAATAAAAATATGAAAAATATATGAAAAGTAATCCCAGTAGAAACATGGAGCATAATAAAAACATCATGATGTCAAATAAGATAGTGTATGAATGAATGTAGAAGTGAGTATGAAACATGGATAAACATGGTGATGTACAGATAGTGAACGTAAAATATATATATATATATATATATATATATATATATATATATATATATATATATACCCACCTTACCTCTCAGTGTCACTCAACACAGGAGCAACAGCAAAAAATGGGTAGTAGTTCCATATAAAGGGGTGGCGTAAAGGCGTAAAAACTGGGCTAGGGGCTTGTGCCCTCGGGCAGAGCCGGGTATATGACCTATGAACCCTATGAACCTATATATATATATATATATATATATATATATATATATATATATATATATATATATATGTATAATATTTATAGTGTTATATGTTTTTATTTTAAACTACGTGACTCTAATATGGGTTTAATAGTAATAAATTGATTTAAACCTGGTTCCTGATGTGCTTTTAATTTTAATATCCATTCGAGTTCCACTTTTTCTAAATAATTCATATTGTTACCTCCTCTCTTGTTCATAATAATTTTCTGAATGACCCTGAATCTGAAACTATGTCCTGTGAATGCTGAGCAATGTTTAGCTAAGGCATTTTTCTGATTGGATTTTTTAATGTCGTATAAGTGATTATACATTCTATCTTTTAATCTCCTTGAAGTCATACCTATATAAAATGCCTGGCATGTATTGCAATTCGCCAGATAAATCAGATTACTGGTATCACAGGAAGCATAGAACCTTGGTTCAAACCTATATTTCAAGCTGGGATGTTCAAATATCTGATCTTTTGTAATCATAGGACACATATTACATTTGCCACATGGATGGGTTCCTGGCATATCAGGACATCTTAAAAGTTGGAGATCTCCTTCTTTCCTGTTATGTTCAATACATAAGATTCTTTTTAAACTTTTACTGTTTCTATAAGTAAATCTAGGTCTTCTATCCAAAACTTTATTTATATCTGGATCAGCCATGAGAACATGCCAGTTTTTATTTATGATACTGATAATTTCTTTATTATCACTTGTGTATCTAGTAGTAAAAGTTATTCTGTGTTGGTTCTTAAAATTATATTTATATTTATAATTGGCGTGATGGCTAGTCCATTTCTGTGTATGATCTGTATAGGATCTGTCAAAAATTGATGTCCTGATGTCTTTTATAATATTGTTGTTATAGCCTCTATCAATAAATAGGGTCTCCATGATATCAGCTTGTCGTTCTAGTTCACTAGGTTCTTTGCATAGTTTATATAGCCTTGTGAATTGACTTTTTACAATGTTTGGAAAAATATGTCTGGGGTGCATGCTATTATAGTGTAATAGCGTATTTTTCCAACATTCTTTTCTATATAAAGAAGTTAATAGATTGCCATGTTCATTTTTTGTGATAGTAATATCAAGAAAATTCACACTAAGGCTAGAGTAATCTAAGGTAAAATATTTTTTGTTGAGATATGATATATATATATTGCTGTATTGTTAAATTACATTGATTTTATTGACATATCTTTATGCTGAATTGATCTATATATTTTTAAGACAATTTAATTAACTTTTTTATTTATTTTATTTAATCATTTATTTAGTCTAATTAATTATCTAGTCTAATTGCTTAATTAATTGATTGATGAAATGTAACTGCACTGTATTTAAATGCAAGTGGGCATATTGTTAAACTAGATCTGATGAAGCGTACCAGAAGAGTACGCAAAAGCGCTTATCTGTTTGTTATCCAATAAATTATATTTTATACTTTTATCGTGGTAGTCCGACCAGTCTTCTTCTTCACATATACATATATAAATATATATATTACACATTTGATTACTCACGCATAGCCTTTTGGGTGTCCAGAAAGGCAACAGATTATTATAGACGGATATTATAGATGGATACGGACTACTGTTTTTTTGGAAACAACATTACTAATCCCCTTACATTTAAGCTACTTGATAGCATAACGAAACAATTAACTGATCCATCCTCCCTTACACATCACGCTTTTTAAACCTGTCCCATGCCTTCTTGCATCCTTAGAGTAGATGGCATCTACAAATTGGTTATTTGCCTCCGTATTTTGTTATTTATTTTCTATTTATTTATTTTTTTACAGGTAAATGGGCTGCACCATAACAGTTAGCTATGACATACTTAACGCAATACAAGATATGCACAAATCAGAAGTTAGCTAGCACTAAGCAAAATATTTGGCACTGAAATTTAAACAATAGCATAGACAAAATAGGATCATAATACCATTCATATAAAAAAGAAAGGTATAGATTTGCATTAACCATTTCTGACATTATAGCCAAGGACCTGATGTCTTTAAAAGTTATGTCCACCTTGAACAGTTTTAGTTAGGGAACAGCACATCTACATTTGTAGTAAGCTATGTTTTTCAGTCTAAATTTGAAGGCTTTACAGTGAATGGCATTCTTGTCTTTCACGAAATTCCACACTTTGGAGGGTCAGATATGGAAAATGTCTTAGAGGCATCCTTATCCCAGTACCCATTATCTTCATATAATTTACATTTAGCAAATCCCCTTAACACATCACCTCAGTATGATATGATGCATTCCTATTATCTCTCCTTGTATTTCTAGATTCTAGTGAGAAAAGCACAAACTTCCATAATGTCTGCATATAACCCTGCCACTCAATCCAACAAAACTTTCTGCGATTCCTTCAGCAGCCTGATGTCCTCCTCGCTACATGACCTCCAGAATTACATGCAGGGCTCAATATGTCAGCTGACCATTCATAACAAAAAAAGTAAAATAGCAATTACAAGTTGTATTCAAGAGAACACTTTTCAATTATCATTGTCCACTGGCATCTTTATGAAAAGAAGTTCAGACATAAAAATTGATACAAAGAGTATGCAAATATTTTGTTTGTTTTTGAGAGGGAATTTATGTGTACTATTAGATATTTTAGTGAGAATGTAGCGCTATTTTTCCATTATATAGATGATTTTTTTTTTTATGCTAAGTGATAGAAAGGAAGTTAGTTATTTTATTGCAGAACTGACTAGTAATACTTGGGGCATTTGTTTTTTTTTTGGATGACATTTGTAAGAATAAAGTTAATTTTTTGGATATTTCCTTAACAGGTGAGATTGGAAAATGTATTAAGTTGATATCGAAAACAAAAAGTAGCAAATGTTTTTTTTACATGGGACTAGTACATCAGATCTTTGCCTTTGGGTGAATTTAATAAGAATTTCGTAAGAACAGTATGGAATAACAGGATTGGATTAATTTAATGTTGGAACTTGATGTTAGAGTAGGATAAAGATGTTATAGTGCAGAGGTGATAAATAGAGCAAGTGACAAGGTTAATTTTGCCACTGGAGTGATTCATATGAAGAAAGGGAGCATGTTAATACCAGATGTAATACAAGTGCCCCTGTTAAATTGCCTAGTATGGGAGAGTGTGATAATTCTGTGCAAAATGAGGACAAACGTATATTTGTGTAACCAAGCATATTGTTTTTGGTGACTTATTAAAAGAAAGTGCAACATTTTACAGTTTGAACCTGTACTATGATGTGTGTTACCTACGTTTCCTATTTTTTTCTTTTAAGCGACCATTAAATATTGTGGAAACTTTGCCCATAAGTTACCTCCTAGGGTGTTGGGATGTCTTCCACTTTTAGCTGGTAATGTTTTCTTGTGGAAGGTGTAATGTTGGTAAACTAGTGTCGGGAGTAATGAGACAAAGGGATATATTTTTTTGCCAAAATTGTATGGCAGTGTGTAGTGTGGAGTGTGATTGTCAGCCTAGTAAATGGTATATTGTACAAGTGAAAAGGAAGCTTAAGCTTGGGATTCAATAGCAAATTAGAGATATTAAGAATGATTTTCCAAGTAGAACCATTGCTTTACATATGAAGAGTATACATAGTAAGAATGCAAACAGAATAAAGTATTTGGTGTTGGATACAGTGCATAACCCTAGAGGTGGAGATAAATGTCAAGTAAATTGGAATAAGGGCTAATTTTAAATGTAACACCTCGCATCCCAGAGGTTTAAACATCGAAATCAATCAGACCTGTTTGTTATAATGTACTGGTAAAAAAAATAATTTATTATATTTATATATATATATATATATATATATATATATATATATATATATATATATATATACACACACATACAGATATATACAGAATAGATAAAAGATAATGTTTATGTTCTGATAAGCAAGCATTTAAAATGTGTTTGTTAATTAATTAGTACAACTGGCAATGTTATATAATGTACGTGGCTGTGGTATCTAATTTTATGGTGAACTACCCATGACAGCTTATGCTGAGGTGCTAGGGAGATTAATGATTGTGTTTTCTCATTTGCTTTCAAGCCTTATTGTGTGATTTATTTTATTTCTGATTGTTATTAGTGTATTACATATGTGAAGATCAGGTCTGCACAATAAATAAAGTATCCTGAAGAGAAGGATTAGGGAACTCAGTTTGGGACTTTAATGTTGTCTCTTATGCCATTCACATTCCCTAAACCTACAGTTTGACATATCCATCCACATGTAAACATGCACACACACACACACACACACACACACACACACAGACACCTGCTCATATGCACACAGACACACAGAAACACACACACATAATATCGTGACATGCATATATTCGTCACACTGTATTATTTTTAAGAACAGCCCAGCAAAAAATACTAAGCAGCAAGGCACAAAATAACTAAGATGAACACCTAGAATAAACAAACATAATGCAAAAGTGATAACAGGATTTATGGGATCTGGCAATTTGATATATCTTCTACACCAAGCAGCAGCTTGTGCAGACTAATTCATTTCATGTGTGGCTCTACCATTCACTGGATAAATTGTGCCTGAAAATGAACAGTGTTTTGCATTTAACATTTATATATACAAAAGTACATATTCCAGTTGGAAAGAATAAAAAAAATCTTAAAAAAAAATAATTTCTTGCAGCTATAATAACGTTACTATAAAGAACCAAAATTTTCAAGTATCTACTCAACTAATTATACAGTTCAAAGACAGTAGTCTGCCAAAGTATTACATTTGTTATATGAGGTGGACAAACATTACGTTCTCTTTCAAAGGCTAATACAAATTGGAAAAAGTTCTTTTGCAAGCAAGAATCCATAATAATGAAAATTTCCAATTTCTTATTAAAAAGAGGGATTCATAGCACTGACAGTGGGAAAAAAACGCTCATTATTACTGGTGAATACCTGAGTTGTTTGGCTTCTGCTACATACCTACAACATTACTAGCTGAGTTAAGTACAGATTTGCAGTGTTAAAGATTGTACTGCATTTCATTTTTCTATTTAATTGTTTCATTGAATACTGTGTCTGTGTCTCTCTGCAGTTATTTATTTTTGTATTTAATTGTTTCATAGAATACTGTGGTCTCTCTTTGTCTCTGCAATTAGTTTCCCGCCCGCACTTCCTGTTCTTGTTTTGGTATTAATCTTGGTGGCTTTGGAATTGCCTGTCCCTCCTGTAAATTTGTGTTTGAACACTCCTTCTCGGTCTATCTCATTTGCTCATTTAACCGAGTACATTGAGATCATATTTTGACTTCAGACACTCCTACCAGTCCCATCTGCTCAGCTCTATCCCAGCTCTATTCCAGTCTAGTGTCACTAGCTCACTCTACCTAATACAGAGAAAACATTTGTGAAGGGCAAGCCACTTAGGTCCTTCACTTTGAATAATCTTGTGTTTCTTCTTTCTCACTTTCCACTTTCCAAAAAAAAAAAAGAAAAAAAAATCTAAGCTTGTTTCCTGCCTTTCCTGTAACTAGTCTAGTCCAGATACAGATTTGCTGTAACCAGGACTGTTTGTAAGCTTCTGAGCCACCCAAGCCTTTCTGTGTTGGAGGGAAGCCTTCTAGCTTATCAGTGGGAATGGTAAGCACTAGGTAGCCTATCTACCACAAAAGTGGTTTCTGGCCCATAAATTGTAGTTTATTGGCCGTTTGGGCAGTTTTTCCATCTCTTTCAACCTTCTGGTTTAAAAGCCTGCGTTTGTGCTTGTTTCCCACTTTTCCTGTAACTAGTCTAATCCAGATACAGATTTACTGTATTCAGGACTGCTTGTAAGCTTCTGAGCCCCCACCCCAAGCCCTTCTGTGTTGGAGGGAAGTCGTCTAGCTTATCAGTGGGACTGGTAAGCACTAGGTAGCCTATCTACCACAGGAGTGGTTTCTGGCCCAGAACTTGTAGTTTACTGGCCGTTTGGGCAGTTTTTCTATCTCTTTCAACTTTCTGGTTTAAAAGCCTGAGTTTGCACTTGTTTCCCACCTTTCCTGTAACTAGTCTCGCCCAGATACAGATTTGCTGTAGCCAGGACTGTTTGTAAGCTTCTGAGTCACCCAAGCCTTTCTGTGTTGGAGGGAAGCATTCTAGCTTATCAGTGGGAGTGATAAGCATTAGGTAGCCTATCTACCACAAGATCCAATTACAGATTCTTAGTTTTAGCACTTGGATTTGCTTATTTGTGCTCAGCACTTGTTCAGACCTTGTTGATAGCACTAAATAAGCTACAAATTACCACAGCACTCAACCTTCCTCTTTACCCAGAGAAAAACAGTTTTTATACTTACTTTTCTCCCTGCTTAGAGAAAAACAGCTCTTATACTCACTTACCTCACTTGTCTAGAGGAAATTAGTTTTTTATTCAGGCATGTCCAAGGGTCAGCTCCCAGTGTTTTCTCCTGTCTATCTGATGAATCTGGGCATGTTGGGGGCAATGTAGCAATTGCCTCATGTACACAGACAACCCTCTCCTCCTACCACCCAACACCACAACCTGTGAGAGATGCACTTATCTAGCCAAACTGGAGGTAAAGCTCTCTCCAACCAAGACTGAACTTGACAGTCAAGAGGAGAAGGTAAACACTTGCACCACACCACACTCATCGCATAGTCCAACTAAACCTACACCACCAAAATCCACACATAGAAACACAAAAACATTTGTGAGGCTCTCAATAATAATCTGCTCAAGCAACAGAGACCTCCAAAGCAGAAACGCAAGCAACCACCACCTCCCAACGCAACCCAAATGACACATAGCCCACAGACTCAGTGTGCCACTCAACCATAGCCCATAAGGCAAAACAACGTACCCAACACACTAGTCATAGGTGACTCTATAGTCAGGCACACTGATGTCCCACTCACCAGGCTAAACAAGAAGAAGGTTACTGTCAGCTGCCTGTCAGGTGCCAGAATCTGCCACATAACCCACACACTCAGGTCACTCCACAACAAGTACAATATGACTCTGCCATTGTCCATGTTGGTGTGAATGACCTGAGATGTACCTCCCTGGACTACATGAAAAGAGACATGGAAGAGCTCTCCGATCTTGTAGCCCAGGCAGGTATGACCCTAGCCCTGAGTAGTATTATGCCATCGCACAGAATGATACTGCAGTACAAGGACAAAATGATTGACTTCAACAATTGACTAAGCTTCTGCTGTCATTCTAAGAGGATCCAGTATCTATCTGCCTGGGACAACATGGTCGACAGACCATGATGCTTTGCCAGGGGTTCCTACTAGATGACCGAAGATGCATTATATTGAATGCATCTTGGTTGAACTTAAAACAACAAAACCGCAAAATAGCGAAGACGCTATTAAGCAAATTCTTTCCCAGGGAAAGAATTCACTTGGCCACTTCCATTACTTTGCCATTTTCAGCACTGCAGTGCGAACTCGGAGTTGGTGTATTTAAGTATGGGGTTTATGTATTATTTAAGTTTTTTTTTTTTTTTGGAACAGTGATTTTTTTCCCTTGGAAAAAATCGCTGTTCTGAGCTTTCGAGATTGTATGCTTTCACTTACATGAGTTTGATTATTCATAGTTTACTTTTTTTAAGCATTTGTTGATATAATATAGACCCTTTGCCAGAGATGGCCTGCACCTGCCACCCCTGGGATTCCGGATACTGGCTAACGCTCTTGCTGTCCCTATAGCACCTTTTTTAGGCAAGGTTCAAATGACAAATTCACCACCATAACAGGATCAGGCAAACAAAAACTGAAGGTAATGCTACTCAATGCTAGAAGTCTAAACCTCAAAATGCACTCCCTCGAGGCACTCTTTAAAATGGAGAACATCGATATCTGTGCAGTGACTGAGACCTGGTTCAAGGCTCCAGAGAGCACCTCTGCATTACCAGGCTATAACCCATACAACACTTTTCAGCCACCTAACCTGGACTGGAACACCAAAGGTGGAAGTGTGTCCATATTCATTAAGGATATCCACACCTCCAGGCTAGTTGCACAGCATAATGCATCTGAGGTTATACAAGTGGACCTAACTCTGGGCACAACTGAAATCCAAATTGTAGCTTACTACAGATCCCCCACCATGCCCCAGGATTCCCACTCCTCTTTTCTTGATATACTGGAAAATATTAGGGTTTAACCAAACACCCTAATAATGGGTGATTTCAACTACCCCACCAATAACTGGGAAAACTACTCATGTACCAACTCCTTCACTCAATGCTTTCTGGAATTCATAAATTCCAATGCCCTGGATCAACTTATCCACACCCTCACCAGTGGTAACAATATCCTATACCTAGTCATTACCAACATGAGTGACTGGTGTTCCACACCTGAAGTTAACTCCTTGTTGGTCAGATCCGGCCATAATCACCCTAGATATCCACATCCTGCCCCCACCCCCCATTAAAGAAATCAGGGTAAAAAAATTCTCCAAAGCCAACTTCATGCTTCTTAAGACAGAAGTGGCAAACTTCATGACACCCATGCAAATGGACAATACAGTTATGACTGCTGAAACCTACACAATTGCACTCTATAAGCACTTACACAATTGCATGGATCGTGCTATCCCAAACAGAACCAAGATGCTATCCTCCAAAAAAATTAAGCCAATCTGGTGGTCCCCTACCATAAACAAACTCTACAACAGAAAGAAGAAATTGTTGCAAAAGAGAATAAAATCCCATGAGTGGAGGAGTTCCCTGGTCAGCCTCAGTAAGGAGTTGAGATCCCTTATAAGATCCTCCAAAGCTAGCTATGAAAACAAAATCACCACTGATTCTAGGGACAACCACAAAGCATTCTATAGCTATGTCAAGAATCTCATTGGCAACACCCAGATTTGCTCTGAGTTACAGCACAACGGCATGAAAATTAGAGAACCAACTGATATTGCCAACATCCTGGCAGATAGGTTCAGTGCTAACTTCACCCCCCTCTCACCCCCTAAAGGGCCCATATCTATACAGGAATAATGCAGAGTCTCTGTAATTACAACTATGCAGGTAAAATCTACACTCTCTAAAGTCAAAAACACAGCATTCACGGGACCAGACAACATCCTGGGATGTGTTTTACATGAACTTCATAATGAAATGGCTCTCCATCTAAGCACCATGTTCAATCATAGTCTCACATCAGGCTTTGTGCTCACTGAATGGCGCACAGCAACAGTTATCTCACTCCACAAAAGGGGAGCCACCACTGATCCTGGGAACTATCGCCCTATTAGCCTGACAAGCCTCGTCTGTAAGGCCATGGAACGTATCATCATTGAACTCATAAACAAAGACACTGGTAACCTCCAAACTCTGGACCCCACCCTGTTTGGGTTTGCGAAAGGCAGATCAGGCCTTCTGAACCTGATCGACTTCTTTGAGGCAGTCACCAAAGCTGTAGACATGGGTAAGATGGTTCACAAAGTCTATCTTGACCTCACCAAGGCTTTCGACACCATCCCCCATTCTGGAATTATAGCTAAACTCACTAAACTAGGTATAAATCTCTACGTCACAAGATGGGTTGCCAATTGGCTCACTGACAGAACCCACACTGTAAAAGTTGCAGACTCCAAATCTGACTTCAAACCAGTGACAAGTGCAGTACCACAGGATTCAGTCCTGGGATCTCTCTTGTTTGGTATCTACTTCTCTGAAGTACAGGCTAATACAGAAGGCCTTTGACTAATGACGTTCGCAGATGACTGCAAACTAGGAGCCATAGTTGAGTCCCCAAATGATGTGGACATCCTACAGAAGGGCCTCACTGAGATAGATGCCTGGTGTCAGAGTCATGGCTTCAAGCTCAATGCCAAAATGTGCATTGTCATCCCCTTTGGTAAAAACTCTGTACCCATGAACTACCACATTTATTTATTATTTATTTATTTATTTCCAGTTTGATTACCGGGGAGGTCCACTGGGCCCTGGGGACCCGTTTTCAGTGGAGGCCCGGGGAGAAAAGCTCCAAAAATACAAATACAAATTACAAAATATGAAAAAATATAAGTGATACATTGAGGTGACCAGTTTGTACAATAGGAACATTCATTACTACAAAATAGTCAAATACAACTTCACTAAGGTTATTCTAAAAAGGTTATACAATTATAAAGCTGTCCTTATACAATAATTTGAGAAAATGCATTATATAAGCACATAAGCACATTCTAAAGAGGCTATACATTTATAAAGCTATTCTTATAGAGTAATTTGAGAAAATGCATTATATAAGCACATAGAGAAGAGAGTTAAGAAAATCTATTTACAGTATTTACACAAGGGGGTTGAAAGATAAATAATTGTAGGACATTTTGAGGGCAAGGGTACGTTCCATGTGGGATATCAATGTGTTCTTGGATAATTTTTAGGTGGGGTAGACTATATGCACTGTCTCACCTTTTTACATTCTAGGTAGGATATCAGTGTATTCTTGTATAGTTTTAGGTAGGGTGAAGACAGGAGCATTTCCACTTAGTGGACAGATGTTTGAAAAGCTGAGTTTTGAAATTTTCAGAGTTTGATATTGATCGTAAAGAGGAAGGGAGAGAGTTCCAAATCTTGCCAATAGTGAAGGAGAAGAGAATTGGCCAGCTGGACATTTAGGTTTATTGATAGCAATCAGGTTTTGATGTTCGGATCTGAGAGTTCTATTGGGGATGTAGGGTGGAAGGATGTTAGCTACGGCAGGACAGTTAGATGTCTGAAATATAAGTTTGTGCGCTGTGGTGAACTGCAGATAGTTTAGGTAGTTTGGTAGTTCAAGCCAATTTAGGGATTGAAGGGAAAGGCAATGATAGGTGGAATTTTTACAGTTGGAGGCAAATTTAGAGATTTTATTGTAGCAGCTTTCTAGTTTGGAGGTGATGGAGGATGACAAGTTGGTTAGGAGAGGAGCTCCATATAATAATGAGGGCAAAAGGTAGGTAGTGGCCAAAGTGTGCCTGGTGGAGTGAGAGAGAAAGCGATTATTCCTATATAGCATGCTGAGTTTTTGGTGGGCAGCAGTCTACTTAAGACCGAATGTGTGATAACAGTCCTGGGGACCCAGATGGACAGTAGTCTTTGCTTTGATAATCACATCACCACAATAGTCAGGAAATCCTTCTACATGGCACATCTCATCACAAAAGGGTTCTCATCTAGGAAAAAAGAGGTCATTGTTCCCCTCTACTCAACACTCATTAGACTCATTATAGAGTACAGCACCCCTTTTGGAATGTACCTCACAAGACATCTGCAGCAGCTGGAAAGGCCACAGAAGTACCTCACAAAGAGGATTACTGGTCTCAAACAGATGCCCTACAGCTTTACTCCTTAGCATAATGCCTACTCTGAGGTGATCTCTGCTTAACATATAAAGCTATGTCAAACCCAGAGCTGTTGGACATGCTACACCTAAAGAAATCCCAATCCCTCTGAGCTACACGCTCTAGGGACCTAAACCTTGTCACCACAATAAACAGCACAAGCTGGATGGATAGATTCCTGTCCTAGAGACTTCCCATACTCTGGAACAAGCTACCCATCTATGTCAAGCAAAGTTCCTCATTAGCACTCTTCAAGAAAAATCTTGATAAGCGGATGGGAAATAGGAAATACACCCCAGGGATCACTTCGGTGGCTCTGCTCGACAGGGGTACAGGAAAATAACTTTCATGGGTGGCGTAAGCCAGGGGAACCTTGTTGGTTAGGCTTACTTAAGCCCTTGGGCCGATAGCCCAGTACCTACCTATGAACCTATGTTCTGCATGATCCTGCTCTAATATAGTCATCATTGTAATAACCTCTGATGCTTACAAATGTGTATGTTCCTTTCAAAATGCTTGGAGGTAGATCACTAAAAAATGATTTAGATTTATTTGTGTACTTTCTGAAATACTTGATGGTAGGTAAGGCAACAACACATGACAGTGACAGGTTTTGTCTGTATCTGTGTGTTGTAAATTTAAAACAAAATATTTTTTTTTTCATTGAACATACCTCTAATTGGCTAATGTACTACTATAGAATGTAAGAATACAACATCTCTGACATGCAAAAGAAGTCTGTATTCTGTTCTGTAAAGATAAATAAGTATATAACATTAAAAATAAAATCACTAGATCCAATTTTCATATGCGCCTAACTCAAAGATCTGGAATTAAAGACTGATATAAATGGCTAGTCTGATCAAAAAGTGTCTGAATAGTTTCAGACTGGCTGCAGCCATAAAGCCAATACTCTATTACTCACTAGCAGAACATAAAGTCAGAAAAGCTGCATCATTCTTTTCTATCAAAATACCCACCCACGTCATGAGGTATGCATCAAACAGTACAAATGAACAAAAGAATAAATACATAAATGAATCTGTTGCCACAGTCCTTGTGGGAAACTTTCTAATTCTGCTGTATCCTACCATAAGGAAGTATAGGGAAGGATGCAAGTCTTGCATTCCAGTTTGTAAACTCTGTATTCAAACAAAATTTAATAAGTACACAATTGTTTTTAGTCACTTCATATGTCAAACATCAGTTTTATTCTTTAAATGTACTTACCTGATTGTGCCACTGAATAGTATGGGGTCTTGAAGAATGATTGATAGTCTGGACCTTAATGTCTGCAAGGGAAGTTTTGCAATGTCTATTCCATCAATTATAATTCTTCCTGAAATAATAAGATGAGCAGCTGATTAATATGAATTGTACAGTACATTTTTATAAACAAAAATAATACTCTGCATATCTCTTTTACCTAAGTGAGCAGCATAAAAAAGAAGTTATGTACTTACCATAACATTCCATCTGTGTTGTCAATTTTCATTCTTCCTCAACTGATGGGTTCGGATCTGAACCTTCGGATCTGACTTGGCTATTGCAAAAGCTCATAGCAGCCTAGAACTCTTGAGCTTCTCTCTTACCCAGAATGCACCAACCCCAAATACCTCAGATCTTGTTTGCTGGCTAGAGCATAAAGAAGTAATTCTCATACAAACAGACATAAATGTAAATACAGAAAAAGTCTAGACAAGGCCTTATCTAGAGCTTTATCATGCTTGGAGTATTTGGAAATGTTATATCCACTCGCTCTTCCAGAAAACCATAAGGATGGGATTTGATGGGTGGAGAGATGAGAAAGAATGAAAATGGACAACACAAATGGAACATTATGGTAAGTACATAACTTTTTTATCTGATGTTGTCAATTTTCATTGTCCTCAACTGATGGGACAGAGTCTCCAGCTATCTAAATCTCAGGGTGGACTCAAGGAAGGATACTCCTATGCACCATTGAGCCAAATGATGCTCTTCTTCTTGATACCAAATCCAACTTGTAATGAGTGATAAAGGTAAGGGGGGGAGGTCAAGTTGCTGCTGCACAAATTTCATCCATGGAAGCTCTTGAGTGAAAACAGAGGAAGTTGCTACAAACCTGGTTGAATGAGTATGTATTTGTCTTGGTAAGGGCTTATCCAATTTGTTGTAAATAAAGGTTATGCAGCCTGTAAGCCATCTAGCTAGGGTGATGTTGGACACTGGTTTTCCCAGTTTTAAATCTGCAAATGAAACAAATAACTCATCCATAGATCTGATGTCCTTTGTTCTATGAATACAGAATCGCAGTTGCCTATGAACATCCAATAAATGTAATAAATATTTGCCTTTGTTCAAATAATTTGGAAGGAAGACAGGTAAACTGATGGACTGATTAATGGGGGACACTGATACTATTTTGGGAAAAAAAAGATGCATTATTTCATTGTATAACCCTATGTTTATGAAAACAATTAGATATGGGGGCTTCAGAGACAAGGCCTGAATCTCTGAAATCCATGTAGCAGAAGTAATGGCTAACAATAATAATAATAAAGTTTTCCAAGAATGAAATTTAAGACCACAGTCAAGAGCAGGTTCAAAAGCTGGATGGATCATTGCTTGCAGTACTAGATTTAGATTCCATGGAGGAGTAAGATCTTTAAATGGAGGTTTTAAAAGGTGTTTGCCCCCTCAGAAAGGTTTTACAAACTTTATGAGCAGCTAGTGAGGAATTATCACAACCACTATGAAAATTAGAAATTGCTGCCAACTGAAATTTAACTGTTGAACCACTGGCTCTTTGATTAAAAAGTAGTGTCAAAAAATCAAGAACACTATGAATCGGGGTAGAAAAAGGGTCGATATGATTTTGAACTGCCCATTGTTTGAATCTCTTCCATTTACTGGCATAAAGTTTCCTTGTAGATGGTTTAAGGGACAACAACAAAATGTGGCAAACTAGAGATGAGAGCACAGGTTGTTTGGCTACTACTGGAAATGAAGAAACCAAGCCATCCACTTGAGATTGGAAATGTTCAGATGAATCATGCCTGTCAGGTGAGACAGCAGATCTGGAGCTGGGTCCAGAATCCAGTGTTGATGAATTACATGTGCCCAAAGGAACGGAAACCAAATCTGCCGAAGTCAAAATGGTGCAATGAGGATTATTTTGCTCTTCAACCCGGCAGCTCTCTGTAGAAACTTTGAAATCAAAGAAACTGGGGATAAGCATAAAGTAGACCACGGGGCCAACCGTGGAGAAGAACATCCCTTAGTGACACCCCCTGCGGGGGAATTAGGGCAAAGTAGCTGCTGCACTTGTTGTTCAGGGGAGACGTAGTGATTGCAGCAAGCTGGCCCCATTTTCGTAAAATCAATTCAGCTACGCTCTTTTTGAGGAACCACTCGTGAGGTAGTAGGAGGTACTTGCTCAGGTCGTCTGCTAATATACTGGACTTCTCCAGGATATGCATTGCTATAAGAAAGTGTTTGGAAGAGATTGTCCATTGCCAGATCTTAAGCTCATCTTGACACAAGGGGTAAGATCTGGTGCCCCCTTGTTTGTTGATGTACCAAACTACTGACATGTTGTCTGTTTGAATCTCAGTCATTTCTAAAGGGAGAGCAGTCTGAAAGGCCTGCAATGCTAAAAGCACTGCTCTCAACTTTAGGACACTGATATGCAAAGTGGCTCTTTGAGGGACCATGTGCCTTGGACTGTCTTTTCCAGGTAATGACCACCCACCCCAGCTGGGAAGCATCTGTGGTCAAGAAGGCCTTGGGCAGAGAAAGGACTAATAAACGTCCTTGTAGAACCTCTTCTAATTGAATCCACTACAGTAGATCCCTTTTGTGTATATTGGTTATTCATATCAGAACAGATAAAGGAAGATGAACTATTGACAATTGTGAGGCCAGCATCCATTGTGATATCTGGCTAAGGGTAGTAATGTTATTGCTGGTGCCACTGACCCCAAGGCCTGAAGGACCAAGCGGGCTGGGACTCTGGTACTGCAAACAATCTTTCTCACTTGCAATTTTATTGTTTGAACTCTGGAGGGGGGAAGTGAGGCTATTTTATATCGAGCAGTGCTCCTACGAACTCTATGCTTTGACTTGGTTCTAAATAAGACTTTTGGTAGTTTATGGTAATTCCTAGTAGTGCACATATCTGTATCACATTTTGTCTTGCCATGATGAGCTGATGCCTGGCCGGGGCCAAAATGAGCCAGTCGTCTAAATATGGAAACATTCAGAATCCTTGTAGTCTCCTGTGAGCTGCTACTACTGCTGTGCATTTGGTAAACACCCTGGGGGCTGTGGTGAGACCAAAGGACAGAACCCTGAACTGATAGTGACTGGTTCCCAGCCAGAAGCATAAAAATCTTCTGGATCACCTGTTTATCTTTGTATGACAGTACGCATCCTGAAGATCTACTGAGCACATTCAACTGTCCTTTTCCAAAAAGAGAAGGACGGACTGAAGCATGACCATCCAGAACTTAGTCTCTTGGACAGATGTATTTAAGATGCTGAGATACAGAACTGGTCTCCAGTCCCCTCTTTTCTTTGGCACGAAAAAGAATCTTGATTAAGTTCTGGATTATCTCTGGTCTGGGGGACTTCTTGAATTATTCTATTTTTTTAGCAGCTTTTGAATTTGCAGTGCTGCTTGTTCCCTCTGACTGGGTGGAACATCAGGGAATTTTCTTGAACTGGGAGGATAAAGAAACAGTGGTATTATATAACCTCTGGAAATGATCCTCTGCAACCAAGTATCTGTTGTTATTTCTAGCCAGGCTCTCTGGTGGAGAGACCAGAAGGGGGCAGTCATGCCTCCTATCAGGAGCGTTGAAAGGGTTTACCAAAGAGCCAATCTCTGGACCCTGGGCTTTGCAGGTCATCTCTGCCGCAAGGGTGGTGTTTACCATTTGAATACCCCCTCCGCCCCAGGAAAACTTCCACCACGTGTGTCCTGGAAAGATCCATGGTATTTTCTGAACCAAATTTTCCCACTTCTTCAATGATTCCTTGAGAAGGATTTTTGGGGAGTGGAAAAACACATGCCCACAGTAGAGGGCGTCTTTCCATCCTTCTCACACCTGGACAATGTATCTTTTAACTTGGGGCCAAAAACAGGTGTGCCGTGTCAAAAGGAGCATTGATAAATGAAGACATAAAGGGCTCCGCAAAATCATATAAGTGCATCCAGGAGTGTCGCCTAATGACAACGCCTGAACCCACTGATCTTGAGATTCCTTCTGCTACATTGGAAATGAGCTTCATGGAGGAGATGGAAATCAATTGCAGGGTAGCCAACTAAGAGGTGACAGATGCTTTCACCTCTTCAGAAATAGATCCTGAGAGGGTGTCTGATAGCTCCTTAATCAGATCCCTCTGTAGCCTTGTGAAGTGTGCACACATAGTTCAGGGACTGGATGGTGAAGATCACTGAGGCATAGACATGCTTCCTGATTCTGACCATTACCCAAGACTCTTTGTTGGGAGGATGAACAGAGGAACTTTCCTCCATGATTTACTTCTTATTGGTATCAACAGGCATACCCTTGGACCAGTAGGACGTCTGGCACAGTCAACTGGTTCCAAATAACAGGGGAGCTTTGGCATCAAATCAGGAGGTTCAGCCTCAGCAACTAGAGGTAGAGCAAGTAACACCTCAATAGGAAGAATGGAATTATGGTGTTTTTCCTCTACAACTTGAGAAACAGCAAATCATGAATGTAGAAACAGCGGGTTCTTTTTCGGAGGTAGTGGCATCAGATTCAGCAAACAAGAACATTATGACAATGCAATTTACATTGACCAACCCCTTCCCCATAAAGAACAGACTGAGAAGTCGAGGGAGGAGAGGAAGGGAGCAACATTTACCCAGCACAGAGGTGGCTCAACTCGGTAAGGACTCGAAGGAGATGAAAGTTTGGTAATAAATATTTCAAGCACTGAATTAACATTTTCACAATTACCTCTACTTAATAAAGTTCCGGCACAGAAGGCCGACTTAACTGACATTTTAAAAGATTTGAAACTGTATGGTAGAACTTTGATGCTTGAGGCTTTATTTAAAGATAAGACGACTAATGCTGATACTGATTCCTTTAGAAAGCCGAGTACATTTATTCCACCATCAAATCCTATGGTGGATGCCTTTGTTAATATATATGAAAAACAAATTAGACAGGCTTATGAAGTTGATGTGAAACCTACCTATCTTAATATGACCAGTGATGAGTATACTGCCCTCAGGGAATTGAAAATGATGCACTCCATAGAGGTTAGGCCAGTCAATAAAGGTGGTAGCATCGTTGTTTTAGATAGGGATTTGTACACAGTACAAATGAAAAAACTTTTAAATGATAGCAATACTTATTTGTGTGTGTTGAGATCTGTTGTTAATGGAATTATTGAAAGAGTTTTGTTTTATGTTTTTGATATGCTTATGACAGGGATGATCTCAGAAAGTCTTTTTAAATATTTTAATGTTGAACACCCCCTTATCCCAATGGTTTACGGCCTACCTAAAGTACACAAGAATGTAGAAGGTCCACCAATGTGTCCCATTGTTTCTGGTAAAGGGTGGGTAATGCAACCACTTTCCATCTTTGTGGAAAATAATTTACATCCTTTACTAGAAGAATGTAGCACAGTTCTTAGGGATGCTAAGTCTTTTTTAGAGAGACTGTATACAGTAAATAGAAGTCTGACAAGCAATTATTGGCTTGTAACACTGGATATAGAATCCCCCTTTACGGTTATTCCCAATGGCCGGGGTAATGAAAGTATTAGGACCTTCCTAAGTGAGCAGCCACATTTCACTAATGAGAAGGTTAATTTATTATGTACATTATTAGAAATAATGTTAGAAAACAATGTTTTTCTATATGAAGATTTTTTTGTGCAAAAGCGATGGGCACAGCTTGTTGAAACAGCTACGCCAACCTTGCACTAGTTCAATGGGAAAATGAGAAATTTTTGCATGCTAATCAATTTTCTGAGTATGTTTTATGGTATGTATGCTTTGTGGATGATATATTTTACTATGGGGAGGGTCGTTGACTATGCTTGAAGGGTTTATTGAATATTTGCAATGTTCTGCTAATTTCCTAAAATTTACTTATAAGTATTCAGTTGAAGAAATTGAGTTTCTAGATGTCTTAGTTAAGAAGACTGAATGTATAGGACTATAAACAAGCCTTTACAGGAAGCCAGTTCGTAAGAACAATTTACTACATAGGAATAGTATGCATCTTAGACATATTCCACGAAACGTTATGAAAGGTCAATTTTTTAGAATAATGAGGTTGCATAATGATGATAAGCAGTTAGAATTAGCTATTATGAATTCGAAGTGTGATTTTTTAAATAGAGGCTATAATGAGAAAGAGATAGACTCATGTATTGCTACAGCTTGGAAAGAAAGAGGGAATAAATGTAAACCCTACTTTACAGAAAGAGTGGTGGAGACCGAATAGGCAATAAGTCATGTTAAGCCAAATTTTTCTAGATTACCTATATCCTTTTCTAGTAATGTTAATGTTTCCTGTGACATTATTACAAATAACTGGAATATCTTGAATACAGTTGATGAACTCAAGAGAGTGACAGATACGGTACCACATTTCTCCTTCAAAAATAATAGGTAGTTGAAGAGACATTTATGTTATAAACCATAAAATGCTATGAAGAGGTCTTATTCTAGTAGATTAGGCACTTTTATGTGCAGCAGCGTTACAACTTCAGTATTAGCAAAAAACTACGGGCACTCATAAAATCGTCTAAGGTCAGCTTCAAGAGAAAAACTGCACAGGACACTAAGGATAATCACAAGGCTTTCTTTAGTTATGTTAGGAACCTGGGTGGGAATTCCCAGATATGCTCAGATTTAGTCCAAAATGACAAAAAATACACCGAACCCACAGACATTGCCAACATCCTAGCTGACAGGTTTAATGCAAACTCCCCCTCCTCCCACCAAAAGGGCAAATATCTATCCCAGCAGAGTGCTGCCCCCCCTGACATCTCAGATGCTCAGGTAAGAGTTGCCCTCTCCAAAGCAAAAAACACAGCATCAATGGGACCAGACGGTGTCCCGGGCTGCGTCCTACATGAACTCCAAGATGAGCTAAACCCAAACATAAAACTACTGTTCAATCTAAGCCTTACTACAGGATATGTACCCAAAGAGTGGCGTACAACAACAATGGTCCTTCTCCACAAAGGTGGTGCCTCAACGGATCCTGGAAACTATCGCCCCATAAGCCTGACTAGCTTGGTCTGCAAAGCTATGGAAAGGATCATCATGGACCTCATAAATAAAGATATTGGGGACCTACAGACACTGGATCCTACCCAGTTCGGCTTTGTTAAGGGCAGATCCTGCCTCTTAAACCTGGTCGATTTCTTTGAAACAGTCACCAAGGCCATTGACGAGGGGAAGGTGGGCCACACAGCCTACCTGGACCTCGCAAAAGCCTTCGACACAATACCCCACTCGGGCATTATAGATAAGCTCACCAGCTTAAATATAAACCCCTATGTCACTAGATGGGTTGTAAACTGGCTCAAGGACAGAACCCACATGGTTAGAATTGCTGGAGCCATGTCAGACTCCAAACCAGTTACAAATGGCGTCCCACAAGGCTCAGTCCTGGGACCTCTCTTGTTCGGTATATATTTCTCAGAGGTACAGGCCAACGCGGAAGGACTGTGGCTGACCAAGTTCACAAATGACTGCAAACTGGGCGCCATAATCGACTCTCCAGCCGACACAAGCAGCCACCAAAAGGGCCTCATAGAAACAGACAACTGGTGCCACAGCCATGGCCTCAAGCTAAATGCCAAAAAGTGTACAGTCATCTCCTTTGGCAAAAACAAAGTGCCCACAAATTACCACATAGGTGGTAATCCATTAAGTACAGAAGAAGTAATTAGGGACCAGGGGACCCAAGTTGATAGCAATCTCTCATTTGACAACCACGTGGCCAAAGTTGTTAGAAAAACATTTTTTATAGCCCACCTAATCATGAAGGGATTCACATCTTGATCAGGGGAGGTCATCATGCCTCTTTACTCATCCCTCATCAGGCCCATAATTGTGTACAATGCCCCTTTGGGATGTACCTTACCAGACACCTGCAGCAACTGGAAAGACCCCAAAAGTACCTCACCAAGAGGATCAAAGGGCTCAAACAGATGCCATATGCTGCCCTGTTAAAGAAACTCCAGCTCTACTCAGTGGCATACCGCCTGCTCAGAGGTGATCTGTGCCTGACGTATAAAGCCATGTCCAACCCGGAATTAATGGACATGCTGCACCTCAGAAAATCCAAATCCCATCGAGCTACGCGCTCGAGAGACTTGAACCTCAGCACTGAAATAATAGGACATGCTGGAGGGACAGATTCATAACCCAGAGGCTCCCTTCACTCTGGAATAAAATCCCAGTCCAGATTAGGCAGAGTCCCTCATTGACTCTCTTCAAGATGAATCTTGATGAGTGGATGGGAGATCGTAGGTTTACCCTGGGTATCTCTTCTGTGTCACTGTTAGACAGAGGCACAGTATACTAACCTCGAAAAAGGGCATAGCAAAATTTATTTAAAATGGGTGGCGAAAGCCAAACACACTCTGGCTAGGCTTATAAATGGCCTAGGGCAGATAGCCTAGTACAGGAGCTTTCTATGTACATCCTTCTGCTAACTTTAGTATAAAACTGAATTTCTATCCAATAATCAATGAACAACGGACTGGACCAAGAAGTTTAATAGCAAAACTTGAAATGCACCACAATCGAAATAAGCGCTTTCGTTTGGCGCCTGCCAAACTTTTTCAAACAGTTAATACATCACTTCCTGTAACTTAAATAGTATTTACACGTGATGTAAGCAATGATGGTTGACTTCGAAAAATCCAGTTTAAAAATACAATAGCTAAATAAAACGTGAACATAAGAATCAATAACAATAAGCATAAAATTCAGTCAAACAGCACATGTTTTGTAATGAACACTTCCATTGTTCGATAAATATATGTACTGTTACACCAAACATTTCATAACCCCACGGACTCAAAACCTGCACATCATAAATATATAGAAAAAAATAAATGTATAATAAAACCAAATATTTGATCAGCATTTGTGCGAACATTTGTACCATTAGCTTTATAGTTCACCATTTGCGTAACTCAATCAATCCGAGTGCCTGTATGCATCAAGTAAAATAAATGTGAAATAAAAATATTTGTTAATAATAATTTTTGTAAAATAGTTGTTTGAAATAAATAATAATAATATCGGCCCCCAATTCCTTGTCTGAACATGCGGTTGAAATGACTGCTGACGCTGTATTAATCTTTCGGACCTCCGTAATGGTGGAAATTGATCTAACTCTAAAAAAGTGTTGTCTTCCAAGTCAATTTCTTCTCCTATAGTAGACAAGTTGCTGTTGTTAACATTTCCACTGTCATATACCAACATTTTAGATCCCCATTGTTGTGAAATTGGAGGTGGGGGATAAGCCATACCCTGCCCATAAGAATTAAGGTCTTGATCTAACTTTTTTAACTTTCTGTCTTTTATTAATTTCATTTTCTCATCAATTGATTTGAAAATACGCTGGTAGTCATAGTCATTACCAGAAAACCAACAACTGCTGTTCAGGGAACTCAACACTTGAAAACAACCAGAACCAAAAACTGTTCCCAGAATAAACCACGATCCACAAAATTGTCACAAAGAACTTCTTTTTAATCAACGTACAAAAACAGAGGTTGAGCGCTTTCATCTATCCAACGTAGATTTCATCAGAACACTAAATACATCAAAACTTGTCTCTTAAATACTTTTAAGTACCCACCCAAAACATCACCTGACCAATTAAACCACATTTCAATAAATGAAACCCAACTGAACAACTTTAAAAATATAATCAGTATACTATAAATTAAAAGTGCCTAAAACAGCATTAAAATTCAATCATATACTAAAAATTCTCTATCTATTAGAATAAAATTCATTACCCCAACTCTAATAATACATGCTGAATATATATTTCATATGAAATAATGTAAAAAATACATGAAATGCATGTGAAAAAATATATGATACAAATTTAACAAAGAATACATATTGCATAACAATTGCAGTGTATAATTATAAACTGACGCAATTATATCCTAGCTGACAGGTTTAATGCAAACTCCCCCTCCTCCCACCAAAAGGGCAAATATCTATCCCAGCAGAGTGCTGCCCCCCCTGACATCTCAGATGCTCAGGTAAGAGTCGCCCTCTCCAAAGCAAAAAACACAGCATCAATGGGACCAGACGGTGTCCTGGGCTGCGTCCTACATGAACTCCAAGATGAGCTAAACCCAAACATAAAACTACTGTTCAATCTAAGCCTTACTACAGGATATGTACCCAAAGAGTGGCGTACAACAACAATGGTCCTTCTCCACAAAGGTGGTGCCTCAACGGATCCTGGAAACTATCGCCCCATAAGCCTGACTAGCTTGGTCTGCAAAGCTATGGAAAGGATCATCATGGACCTCATAAATAAAGATATTGGGGACCTACAGACACTGGATCCTACCCAGTTCGGCTTTGTTAAGGGCAGATCCTGCCTCTTAAACCTGGTCGATTTCTTTGAAACAGTCACCAAGGCCATTGACGAGGGGAAGGTGGTCCACACAGCCTACCTGGACCTCGCAAAAGCCTTCGACACAATACCCCACTCGGGCATTATAGATAAGCTCACCAGCTTAAATATAAACCCCTATGTCACTAGATGGGTTGTAAACTGGCTCAAGGACAGAACCCACATGGTTAGAATTGCTGGAGCCATGTCAGACTCCAAACCAGTTACAAATGGCGTCCCACAAGGCTCAGTCCTGGGACCTCTCTTGTTCGGTATATATTTCTCAGAGGTACAGGCCAACGCGGAAGGACTGTGGCTGACCAAGTTCACAAATGACTGCAAACTGGGCGCCATAATCGACTCTCCAGCCGACACAAGCAGCCACCAAAAGGGCCTCATAGAAACAGACAACTGGTGCCACAGCCATGGCCTCAAGCTAAATGCCAAAAAGTGTACAGTCATCTCCTTTGGCAAAAACAAAGTGCCACAAATTACCACATAGGTGGTAATCCATTAAGTACAGAAGAAGTAATTAGGGACCAGGGGACCCAAGTTGATAGCAATCTCTCATTTGACAACCACGTGGCCAAAGTTGTTAGAAAAACATTTTTTATAGCCCACCTAATCATGAAGGGATTCACATCTTGATCAGGGGAGGTCATCATGCCTCTTTACTCATCCCTCATCAGGCCCATAATTGTGTACAATGCCCCTTTGGGATGTACCTTACCAGACACCTGCAGCAACTGGAAAGACCCCAAAAGTACCTCACCAAGAGGATCAAAGGGCTCAAACAGATGCCATATGCTGCCCTGTTAAAGAAACTCCAGCTCTACTCAGTGGCATACCGCCTGCTCAGAGGTGATCTGTGCCTGACGTATAAAGCCATGTCCAACCCGGAATTAATGGACATGCTGCACCTCAGAAAATCCAAATCCCATCGAGCTACGCGCTCGAGAGACTTGAACCTCAGCACTGAAATAATAGGACATGCTGGAGGGACAGATTCATAACCCAGAGGCTCCCTTCACTCTGGAATAAAATCCCAGTCCAGGTTAGGCAGAGTCCGTCATTGACTCTCTTCAAGATGAATCTTGATGAGTGGATGGGAGATCGTAGGTTTACCCTGGGTATCTCTTCTGTGTCACTGTTAGACAGAGGCACAGTATACTAACCTCGAAAAAGGGCATAGCAAAATTTATTTAAAATGGGTGGCGAAAGCCAAACACACTCTGGCTAGGCTTATAAATGGCCTAGGGCAGATAGCCTAGTACAGGAGCTTTCTATGTACATCCTTCTGCTAACTTTAGTATAAAACTGAATTTCTATCCAATAATCAATGAACAACGGACTGGACCAAGAAGTTTAATAGCAAAACTTGAAATGCACCACAATCGAAATAAGCGCTTTCGTTTGGCGCCTGCCAAACTTTTTCAAACAGTTAATACATCACTTCCTGTAACTTAAATAGTATTTACACGTGATGTAAGCAATGATGGTTGACTTCGAAAAATCCAGTATAAAAATACAATAGCTAAATAAAATGTGAACATAAGAATCAATAACAATAAGCATAAAATTCAGTCAAACAGCACATATTTTGTAATGAACACTTCCATTGTTCGATAAATATATGTACTGTTACACCAAACATTTCATAACCCCACGGACTCAAAACCTGCACATCATAAATATATAGAAAAAAATAAATGTATAATAAAACCAAATATTTGATCAGCATTTGTGCGAACATTTGTACCATTAGCTTTATAGTTCACCATTTGCGTAACTCAATCAATCCGAGTGCCTGTATGCATCAAGTAAAATAAATGTGAAATAAAAATATTTGTTAATAATAATTTTTGTAAAATAGTTGTTTGAAATAAATAATAATAATATCAACTTCGTAAGACCATACAAAAAACTTTTAACCCGTCTATTCGTAATGTTCGTGTCCATAACACAATAGTTCACCGTGAGCACTATCATGTCAACTCAATAGATTAAAATTCATCAAATCATCAAATTAAACAACAAAATTTTGTTGTGTAAAATACTTACACTAAGCTTGTATATGTATAAGTATATTATTATTCCATAACACCTATTTTAATCAACCAAGGCTGCCGCCTGTTAGTTCATTTGTTAAATCATAAGTAAAATGCGCTCGCAGTGTATCGCCAAATAACGGTTGATAAAAATACAGTATTGCGTAAAGTGAATGTGTATCAAATACATGAATGAAATTAAAAATGAAATCTAGCGTGTGTGTATATGTTAGTTGGCATTTTTAACCTTGCTCGTATGTTGTTCTTCAGTACAATTCTTTAAAAAGGAAGGAACTGAACACTAGATTACTCTTATTAACAGTACACGTTTCCTTCAACAAAATATTGGTGTTGTGAATGATTAAATCCAATATTCAACAAGTGTTATTTTTATTATTATTTTTACCAACTAGGCAATTGCATTGACGCATGCTTGTGTCATTGTATGTATACTACAAATTATTTTTGTGTACTACAAATAATTTATAAGAATACTCACATATACTGTGTAATATACTATATAAGATAAATAAGTACATAGTTATAATAAATTGTAATATATAATGAATGATAAAATATATAGAATATAAGATATAAAATTTAAAATTTAAGATGAGCTTTGATAACAGTGTTAAATAAATTGTAATTGATATACTTATATTTAAATAAATACCCTTTTGACAATAATTTATGTTTATGAATAGATAAATTGTTGTTAATGTAATTGTATTTTATAAAAGTATCTTTTTACAGTAATTCGTATTTATGTTAAATAAAATTAACATAAAACCATGCATAAAGAGTGTGAATGTTGAGACATACATACGTGGTGTGTTGAGAGTGGTGTTGGTTTACTTAATCAAATAATGACAACAATATTTACTCTACTATTACTATCTCATAAGGGATTTCAGCTTAAGTATACTAGCAATCGATGTAGAATTGTTCAAACCTGGCCAATTATGTGTGTTCAATTTAAGCTGCCATTCCAGTTCAAGTTTTTCAAGTTTTAGTTGCCAAGCACCACCCCTGATATCAAGTTTTTGAACATCAAGGACTACAAATTTAAACTTGTGAGAAGTTTCTGTACTAATGCGCTTTGCTAAAGCATTTAAATCATTGTGGTCACGTATAGCTCTGATGTGTTCTCCAATTCGTTCTTTGAGTTTCCTTTCCATTTTACCTACGTAAAACATGGTACAATTGCAACATAAGGCATAATATACGACCTTTTCACTATCGCAACAAGCCTTTTCTTTCAAATGAATCTTAATACCATTGATCAAAACTTCGTTGGTTTCAAACACATACCTTACACCTGCCACATTTAAAAGTTCTACCATAGCCTCTATTTGGTTTTTGTTCTAGACAATTTTTCAAATTCATACCTTTTTTGTATACTGTTTGTGGCATTACATCATAATAGCCATGTAATGATCTATCTGCTTGAATAAGCAACCAATTTTTCTTTATAATGTTACTTATTGCCTCACTATCCGAGTTGTAGGTTGTAATAAAACTTTTAGTAAAACCTTTAGCATCTGCTGCAATTCCTGTTTTTTCATTATTATTAATAGATATAGACACAATATTTCTATCGTCTGTGTCCACTGTATTTTCCACCATTGTTTCATTAGATAATATAGGGGTGGCCTTTTTAATTAAAGGAGTATAATATGAATTGTCACGTTTAGTTACAACTTCATGCATAATACTGCTTATTAATTGATCTGGATAGCCTCTATTCCTGAACATTTCACTTAAGTTCAAACATTCTTTTATAAAATCTTCTCTATTGCTGACCATTCTAGAGGCCCTAACAAACTTGACCTTTCAACACCGCTCTTTTTTGGGAAAAAGGATGACAACTATTAAAATGCAACAAACTGTTACTATAGGTTGCTTTTCGGTATATTTTAGATGTAAATTCTTTTTTTGTACTATCCTTTTCCAATAACACATCCAAGTAAACTATAGTAGTAGAATTCATAACTGCTGTAAATTTTAAAAAAGTTGTTGTTAAATTTATATATACTAAAAACTCATCCAATTTTTCAACATTTCCACACCACAAAATAAATATATTGTCTAAAAAGCGTAAATAGGTCTAACAATACTTAAAATATTGTGATGTAAAAATATATTTCTTCTCCCAAATATGCATTACTATATTAGCATACAGGCCCCCGCATGGAGACCCCATTGCTACCCCTTCAATTTGTAAATAAATGTTTTTAAAGTTATTTCTTAAACAAATATCTAACAATTGATCAAATAAATTAATTCTTCCTTGGCTTGAGCCCTTGTCGTACAAGAATAAATTAAACCACTCCATTCCGATCTCGTGTGGAATAACGGAATACAAGTCCTTGACGTGAATTGTTACCAAAATATAATTTTCACTAAAATCAATAGACCCTATAGTAGACAAAAAGTCCCATGAGTCTTTAACACATATTTTTCAGTTAGTATGTAAGTTTTTAAGTTGGTATCTATGAAATTTGCTATTGGGTAAGTTATGGACCCCTGTGCATCTACAATCGGCCTAAAAGGAGGTTTTTGTAAATCCTTATAGATTTTAGGAACTCCAAACATAGTAGGTGTCCTAGGATAGGACACATGCATGTAATTAAACTCATCAATATCTATATTACCTTCAATAAATAGATCATAAATAATTCCTCTAATACGTTTCTATGCACCATTTAGTTCATTAATTGAACTCAGTGCGTATGTATTACTGTTTAAAGTGTTTTCTAATGCCTTATTGTAATCATGAATGTTGAATATAGTCATACCACCTCCCTTGTCAGGCTTTATAAATCTAATATTTCCTGTGTCCATAATTATATTCAATGTATTCAATTCATTTTGTGTCAAGTTGTATATTTTATTCTTAAAGTTAAATATGTCCAGGTTATGAAAATCCAGCTCACATAATTTTTCAAATAGTTCCAATGTAGGATGCAAAGGTGGATTAAAGGAACTTGAAACATACAGAGGTTTCGTTACCTGTTCAGTATTGTAAAACAATAAACCTAAATTTAACTTTCTAACAAATATTTTCAAATCAATAATGGAGTGTACTACATTCATCTTTTTGCTAGGAACAAAAGTTTCACCACGTGAAAGTAAGTCACAAATGCAGTCATCAAAGGTAAAAATCAGAATAATTGTAAACAGTAAAGTCTCCTGTAGTACTAGTGTATTTAATGGGCCTCTTAGTAGTGCTTTCGTTTACTAACGACCCCTCCATTGGCCCCTGTATTGTTTGTTTCTCCCTCTGATGGGAGTTCCCCGATACTGGGCTTGGTTTTGCAGCCCCCAGTTCCTTGTCTGAACATGCGGTTGGAATGATTGCTGACATTGTATTAATCTTTCGGACTTCCGTAATGGTGGAAATTGATCTAACTCTAAAAAAGTGTTATCTTCCAAGTCAATTTCTTCTCCTATAGTAGACAAGTTACTGTTGTTAACATTTCCACTGTCATATACCAACATTTTAGATCCCCATTGTTGTGAAATTGGAGGTGGGGGATAAGCCATACCCTGCCCATATGAATTAAGGTCTTGATCTAACTTTTTTAACTTTCTGTCTTTTATTAATTTCATTTTCTCATCAATTGATTTGAAAATACGCTGGTAGTCATAGTCATTACCAGAAAACCAACAACTGCTGTTCAGGGAACTCAACACTTGAAAACAACCAGAACCAAAAACTGTTCCCAGAATAAACCACGATCCACAAAATTGTCACAAAGAACTTCTTTTAATCAGCATAAAACAGAGGTTGAGCGCTTTCATCTATCCAACGTAGATTTCATCAGAACACTAAATACATCAAAACTTGTCTCTTAAATACTTTTAAGTACCCACCCAAAACATCACCTGACCAATTAAACCACATTTCAATAAATGAAACCCAACTGAACAACTTTAAAAATATAATCAGTATACTATAAATTAAAAGTGCCTAAAACAGCATTAAAATTCAATCATATACTAAAAATTCTCTATCTATTAGAATAAAATTCATTACCCCAACTCTAATAATACATGCTGAATATATATTTCATATGAAATAATGTAAAAAATACATGAAATGCATGTGAAAAAATATATGATACAAATTTAACAAAGAATACATATTGCATAACAATTGCAGTGTATAATTGTAAACTGACGCAATTATATTATATATTTCTAAAAAATCTTACTATTTATATTAAAAACTAGTAAAAAATATGTACATTTTTGACACGCATACTGCATACCTGCTACATAATTAATTTATTTTTAGGGGCTTGGTAGGAATATAATCATTAATATATATTCAGCATGTATTATTAGAGTTGGGGTAATGAATTTTATTCTAATAGATAGAGAATGTTTAGTATATGATTGAATTTTGATGCTGTTTTAGGCACTTTTAATTTATAGTATACTGATTATATTTTTAAAGTTGTTCAGTTGGGTTTCATTTATTGAAATGTGGTTTAATTGGTCAGGTGATGTTTTAGGCGTGTACATAAAAGTATTTAAGAGACAAGTTTTGATGTATTTAGTGTTCTGATGAAATCTACGTTGGATAGATGAAAGCGCTCAACCTCTGTTTTTGTATGTTGATTAAAAAGAAGTTCTTTGTGACAATTTCGTGGATCATGGTTTATTCTGGGAAGAGTTTTTGGTTCTCATTACCAGAAAAGGCAGAGTCATTTTGCACTAACATGTTCAATTCTTCTGCCTTTTTTGACAGTGAAACAATAGTCTTTTTGTTGTCACCAATAACCAAATTCATATAATCAAACCCGAACTTATCAAATAGTTTGATTAAGTCCATGTGTAACGGTGAGTTAGCTACAAGTCCCGTAGGAAATCTCCACACACGTAAGCCCTTGGGAATGATTTTTCTTTTTAAACATTCTTGAAAGTAGTTGTTATCCATCTGTAATTTCTTAACTTTTAGAAGAATGTAATCCAACTCGGATAATTTATCATTAAATGTTTTTGACGTACCTGTGACAATGTTTGTTGTCGGTGTAAAACCATAACTGTTGCTTAACCAAGAAGATATTTCATTGTTCCTTGTTGTGTTAGGCTCTCTTGAAGTCGATGGTTGTTCCCCTTCTGTAGCCTCCAATTGACTCCCAGAAGAGAAACGCCTTCTGTCCGGTTCTCCTGAACCAGTTCCATTAATGTCCACAAATGGGTTTGCATGAAGAGAAAGGTTAGAGTCCTGTGATAAACCACATTGTTCCAAGCGGTCAATTCTCCCCGTTAATCTTTCAATTAGTTGCATTAAATTACCAAGAATACTGTCCTGTGCTGATGCAGTCTCCGTCTCGGCCATGTCCGCGCCCCAAAGAAAACCAAGACAATAAGAGCAGCAAACAAACAATCCAATAATCAACGAACAACGGACTGGACCAAGAAGTTTAATAGCAAAACTTGAAATACACCACAATCGAAATAAGCGCTTTCGTTTGGCGCCTGCCAAACATTTTCAAACAGTTAATACATCACTTCCTGTAACTTAAATAGTATTTACCCGTGATGTAAGCAATGATGGTTGACTTCGAAAAATCCAATTTAAAAATACAATAGCTAAATAAAACGTGAACATAAGAATCAATAACAATAAGCATAAAATTCAGTCAAACAGCACATGTTTTGTAATGAACACTTCCATTGTTCGATAAATATATGTACTGTTACACCAAACATTTCATAACCCCACGGACTCAAAACCTGCACATCATAAATATATTGAAAAAAATAAATATAATATATATATATATAATAAAACCAAATATTTGATCAGCATTTGTGCAAACATTTGTACCATTAGCTTTATAGTTCACCATTTGCGTAACTCAATCAATCTGAGTGCCTGTATGCATCAAGTAAAATAAATGTGAAATAAAAATATTTGTTAATAATAATTTCTATGCAGATTGTAAAATCAGCAATTTAGTGTATTTTTGTTATTGCTGTGTTTGCAATGTTTTTATATTGGTAAAATGAATTGTTCTCTTAAAGAGAGAATATTGGAACATTATAGAGATTTAAGGAATCACAAGGAAACTAATGCATTAGCACAACATGTGCTTCAGTATGGTATTGAACATAGTTTTAAGTTTATGGTTTTAGAAATGATAGATATAGGGATCAGGGGAGGTGTTGTAGGAAACTTAACAGAAGTAGCTGAACAGAAAAGGATTCTGTTTTTAATGCAGACAGGCCACCTGGTCTTAATGGGGTTTTATCACTCAAACCATTTCTGAGGGCACATTCTTTAAAACATTGATTTAGGAGTTGGATGCTGTTTTATAAATTTTATTAAGTGGAGTTTTGACATGTATTTTATATTACATATATTTTTTGTGATTGTCACTTTAAGTGTTCTTTAATTATTTAGGTACATTTTGATTGGTTTCTGAGTGTTATATATTGGTTGTCAGTAATTTCTTTAATTCAGTCTGAAGAAGTGATTTGAAGTATCATGAAAGCGCTTACTGTGTGTTGTCCTATTAAATAATTCTATACTATCGGCTGTGTGGGTTTGGCACTTTTTATTTACTTTTTAGTTTATTTCATTTATTAGTACCAAACCTCAGTCTTGTTTCATTTTTATTTATTGAAGATCTGAGGTATTTGGGGTTGGTGCATCTGGAGTAAGGGAGAAGCTCAAGAGTTCTAGGTTGCCATGAACTTTTTCAATGACCGAGTCCGATCCGACAGTTCAGATCCGAATCCATCAGCTGAGGACAGAATGAAAATTGACAACATTAGATCAATATTATATCATATTATGCTCTTATGTAGAGGTAGTCATTTCAAAATGACATTTCTTAAGTCAAATAATACCTTCTTATTATTTAACCATTACTAATTTTTCTGTTGATACTTGAAGTGCTACTTACTCAACTTAATTTTAATATATTTTCACTAGCCAGTGTAGAGAGCATGTGATCTCTGTTTGTCCAAGAGTTGCATTAGCATAATCAAACATGACATAATACCCAAACGATCTTAAAAATATATTCTTATTTGATATCTCAACCCCTAACTGGGCAATGTGTAACTTACCAATGAAACATCATAAAGACAATTAGACAAAATTAAATTATGGCCAGTAATGGTTTACTGAACTTATGAAGTTACACTTTTGGGTGCAAATGCAGTTGCCTGGCAGACTAATTTGTCACAAGGCTATGCCTTTAAGTGGAAGGTGACTCAGTCAATACCCATATGGATAGGGCAGAAATTAAGGTTCAATATTCAGCTTTGGAAGAAGAAGTGATAGTGGTCAGAGCATTTGAGGATCCATGGTTGGTTAAGTTGGACATTGAGTCTGCCTTCTGTTTGCTACCAGTGAGGGAGCAAGTTTGGCCTATGTTGGGCATACACCTCAATGAGAGATTTTACTTTGGCAAGGTCATGTCCATGAGCTGTGCAGTTGCGTGTGCCATGCTTGAAAAAATTCAGTATGGCTTTACATTGGGTATGGCAGCAGACGGTGGTAGGCATGAGAAAAGTGCATTAGCTGGATAATTCTTTTGTTGATGGATGAAGACAGGGAAGCAGTCATTAAACAGATGACAATGTCTGAGCAGGTGTGTACAGAACTGGGGGTTCCTATAACTAAAGATAAGTTAAAAGGTCCAACCAAGACTCTAACCTTTTTAGGTTTACAGCTAGACCTAAATTTAGAGCTATTCAAGCTTCCTCACAACAATCTGGAAAAAGTGAAAGAAAATGTGTGGTGGATTATGAAGAAGGAAAAGTTGAAGCTTAAAGAAGTGACAAAAGGTGCTGGGCTAGTAGGACATTTGTGAGGGCTTTAGCCAGTTTGTTGTGGGATGTGAAGCATAAACACCATTAGGTTTCAGTAGGTCAGTTGGTCAAAGAAGACATGTTTATTTGATAGTAGTTTCTCCAGCATTTTAATCGAACTTATTTTTGGCAAGAGGATTAGGTAGCAGCAACAATTATTGACTTGTTTATGGAAGTGGCAGGGGTCTAGATTTAGGAAGCTATTTTGTTGGCAAGTAGTTTGCTGAAGCATGGTTTAGCAGTGGTGATGATGAAGATTGCAAACTCTAGTTGTGTGCAGTTGTTAGTCAGGAGGACTGTTTTATTTTATTTAACCACTGACCTTTCCTTTTCAGCTCTGCATATTCTCAGCCATTGCAATGTTTAGCTGATAGCTTATCCTATTTTCAGTTTTGCAGGTTCCAGCAGCTGGCACCTGAAGGTCAAGTAAGTCACACTATTTTGCCTTAGAAGGTTTGGGAGACTGGTAAAGTTTTGAAATTGGCTGGTTTAGCAATTGTAGTCCAAGGCAACCAGAAAGGCTTACAGTAAAGGCTTTGATGATTTTTAAGCAATTGGCTTTTGGTTCGCAGTCACAAATGAGAAGTTGGTAGGTGAAGCTGGTGTTGAAGTTTTTGGTGGAAAGGTGGAGGGCTGGTGAGGCAGTTAGGACAGCAAGGGTATATCTTGTGGCAATGAGCTCTGTAGTAAGATTGCAGGCTCTATGGGAGATTACAAAAGACTGGACAATAGGGAGAGATTATTGAAAGGCTGAGAGAAGGCTCATCCAAGGAAAGCAGATAGAAGGCTACTGTTAGGTAAGCATATGATGCCAGTCCTTTTTGCTGGTTTACATAAAGTGGCATGTTCACAGTTTGATTATGTGTTGTGGGCCATGTTGTCAGTTTTCATGCATGTTGGGACGTTTCAGGTTAGTGAGTTCTTGGGACAGCTGAAGTGGGAAGATCTAATCACTACTTCATCAGCAGTTTTGATATGATTAAGTAATTCAAAAACTGATCATGAAGAGGTGGACAAGCAAGTGGTGTTACCATGGAATAGAGTGCATTTGTTACACCCAGTTCTTGGGCTAGAGAGTGTTGTCAGGCATGTGTTAAGAAGTTGGAGGGCTTAGTTTTCCTTTTCTGGAATGGGATGAAAGCTGATGCTAGGAAGTTTGTGTTTTAGGTGTGGATGGTATTAAGAGTGCAAGGGATAAAGGTGGATAATTAAACTAGGCATTCTTTCAGAACAGGTAGGGCACTGGATCTGCTGGAGGAAGGTGGGTCCATGGAAGTAATTATAAGAGCAGGGAGCTGGCAATCTGGGGCCTGTTTGAGTTACATTCAGTAAATATATTAATAAAAAAAATTATATGTGCATTGGCAGTTAAGTGGATGTGGAAGTATTAACTGTGCGTTTCTTTTATAGGCAGGAAGCTGTTAGTTGTTTTGGGTTACCTGTTTATCTACTGGACTGCAAGAAGAGCAGTGGTGCAACCAGGTGCTGTGCAGTTGGGGCTGAGTCCTTTAAGAAGGCAAGTTCAGTGATAAGGACTGAAAGGTATGCTGTGTTACCATTTGTCACCAGTATTGGAAGAGGTAAGACAGATGTATGCCAATCAGGATGGGCTAGTTATATGTTTGGGTGGTAAAGACATTGGCAAGAAGATTAAATGACTTTTTGTTAAGGGACCTGTCATTTGTGGTACACAGATTCCCAGGGGTTATCTGTTCTGCCATAATCCCTAGGTTGCTTTGGAGGGGGAAAGGGAGAGTAATTTTAAGATGACGGAGGTAACAAGGAGGTTTATTAACTACAAACTGGCTAGGGAAAGTAGTGTATTTTTTTTTTTTTTGTAATTCAGCAATGGGACTTTGTGGATAGGGATCCAGCCAGGTTTGCAGGTGATGGTGTGCAACTTATCCACACTAGCTTAAAAATGTTTAGTGTGCAAATGTGATTACTTTTGCAGGATTTGCACCAGACATAGACCCTAGGTAGTTGAGGAACAGAGCAGGCTGCAAGTAGCCTGGTGGGCAGAAGAAGGGCCTTAGTAGTAAGTAGATGGGGCTAAAACACTTGGGGCAGGTTGAGGGTGGGGCTTCTGTGAAGTCAAAGTTTGTGCAGTAGGTCAGGAAGGATATATAAGATCAGGAGCAGGAGAAGGGAGCCATCTTTGGCACTGCAGTTTGTCTTGCCCACCCACCCTTCCCTTTAAAGTTGGATATTTGTGTGGGGAGAAGGACCTTAGTAGTACTTTGAAGAGTAGCCCCCACATCCCCTTTCTAGTTGCTGTAGGTATGGCGTAGGTGAGTGGTGTTATACTGCCTTGTAGAGTTAAGACATGTTACTGAACAGTGGGATGCTGCTTTATGGTATGGCAAACAGTTTAACATCTTGCCTAGGTTATAAGGTAGTAGAAGTTAGTGTAAACTGTTCTGAAGGAGGTGAGTGGTCTATCATGCTGCCCAGTTGTGCTTTTGGTAAGCTTATGTTGGTTTTGTTATTTATCAATAAACTGGTTGTTGATTGCTGGACAGCCATGAATAAAGCTGGTCACAAGCAGTGATGGCTGGTGACTTCAAATCAAAGGGGGGCTGCAGGAGACAGTTGAATGGGTGGGGCCAATGAGATGGGGTGTGGCCAACTAACAAGTGGTGGAGCTATGCTAAAAAACACACAGACTGGGACTTTAATTATATATGCTGCCCTGGGTGCCAAACCATCATTATGACAGTCTAATCAAGACAAAATGAAGTGTAGAAGAAAAAAATATTTCAATGCATTGGCTGCATGACAGCTTATTTAATATCTACAAGGAAACAAAAAGGTTGTAAGGCATGAAAAAATAAATTACCTTTTAAATACATTACTGGAATGCCAGTCAAAATCAAGCATAAAAAAACAAGCAGCATTCAACTCAAACCACCTCTCCTTGCACTGCAGTTCTAATTATAATTTATATTCAGCTTTAGTACCAAGTAAGATGCTGAAAGTAGCAATCTTTGTGATACCACCACTTGTAAAAATGTTTCTTATCCAAAAAAGACCTGCTGCCTAACAACAACTATCTAGTTGTTTCATGGGGAAAACATGATCAAAGTAAAAAATGAACAGCAAACAAGAAACAAGCTCAAGATAAACTGCTTAAAGAATTACTGCACAGGTTATGGACCACACATGATAGATTGCCATTATGTTTAGTTTATGGGTAAAGCCTGCAAAGATGACTGCAAGTCTCCAACAAATGTAATGATGTTCTGAAAATACTGTAATCCTGTCCTTTAATACAAATTCTGTCATATGCATTTCAATACCTAAGGATTGTACGCTATCTAGTTATGTAGATATTTTCTGCATAGCAAAACAAAAAGGATTTCAGTGCTTACTTGCATCTTACAATCTCAGACAAGCTTACCTGATGGTCATTAAGCATTGCTACTTTAACACAGACCAACAGGCACTGCAACGACATGCATTTTCTGAATAAGAAGAAACATAAATCAACAGTATAAACATATGACAGAAAACCAGAACAGTCTGCAAATCAAGGCCAAATGAAAAGCCACTGTAGTACTTGTGCCTACCTTGGATGGGGCGATACTCTGCACACTTACACTACATAACTGCTCCTTGCCTTGCTTGGACACACCAAGAGTCACTACATGGGGGAGTGTGGTACAACAAGTATGTCACAATTTGAAATGTCTCTGTCTGACGGCGATAGCCCTGACACATTTTTCATACCTCTCTATCTCAGAACAAGAAATCTATAAAAAGCCATGAATAGTAGTGGGGCAAAGGTGCAAAAATAAGGACAATTTTAAATATTGCTTTTATGAACTTAGAAAGATAATAGAATTGTAGATCTTGCATTAGTATGAATTTTCTGAAGGGATTGAAATCTTAAACTTAAATGTCTGTCATTATTTTCTAACTTCACTCTTTAATGATTAGCCACTAATTTGCCAAAAAACACAATTTTTTATGAAAAACAGACCAAAAATGTGATGCAAAAATATAAAATAGCCACACAATACAGCTGGGAACCTGTCAAAGAAAGGACCGTTTTTTTAAATATTAGTACTGGTAACTTGAGCAGCTGACAAAATAAGAATCTACATCCATTTCTGAAATTAAAAGTAATCTATAACTCTGAGCATTACAATTACTTATTAAATGTAAATCCTACATGATTTTTTCCAAATTTGCCATTTTGCAGAAAGATTATTAGGGGAAGAGCAACACTTTGAGCCAAAATCGGGGATAGTTGAGAGGTCTGAATATACCTAATTCTATGAAGTGAGTTATATGCACATACTTCCCAACCTCTTAACGAATAAAAATTGGAAAAGGCCAAATATATTGGGGGAACATACACACAGTAATAAAAACTGCTCTTGTATAAACTTAGTTGAAAGAATAACAGGTCTTGCTTTAGCATGCATTTTTCTTAAGGATATGAAGTCTGAAACTCAATGTCTGTCATTACTTTGTGACTTCATCCCTAAATGATTTGGCAGAAAACCACAATTTTTATGAGGAACAAACCAAAAATAAGAAGCAAAAATCTATTCATTCTGCAAAAATGTGGACAGTTGAGAGGTATAGTTCAGCTGGGGCTGTCTTTGAGTTTGGTCAAATGGGGCCACCACCCCCTGCAGCCATTCCAATATCCCATTATAGGTTCATAGCTTAGTACTAAGCTAACTGCCCTTGCGAGCCATTGTAAGCCTAGCCAATTTGCCCTTGGGAGACTCAAACCCTGCACCTTGTGTTTGTAAGGCAAGCACCTTAGCCATTAAGCCACCCTCCCACCCTATTTGGCTATTTTGCCCCATTTAGCAAAAACACTGTAATGTGCATACTGCTTTACTTCTATGAAGATTTGGATTTCATTTAAAAGTTTTATTTTACATTTTACAGCACAAACTCTAATAGACATCTGCTAAACAAAGCAATGCAGTCCTTGAAACTCACATTCATTGAAACAGCATTGAAACCCACATTCAAAGAAAATACATCTGGCCAGTGGCAGGTAAAGATTAACTTTGGGTTGTTTTCAAATCATAGGCCCCTTGCACAGGAAACATACATGTGTTCTTTGAACACCTTCCTGATTGTATTAAATTACATTCCTTGTACAATACAGTACAGTTGTTAGATGGCATTTTAAATTTGTTTTGAATATTTTTCCAGTGAACAATGAAACAAAATGCATGCACCAATAATGACAAAACTGCCCAGTTCAGAACATTTCCATCATAAAAGTCTACTCAAACTTCTACAATCCACCAGTATCAGTGAATATGCACAATCTGTGCAGAAGTAAAAGTCATCTAAACAATTCCACATTAAAGAGCTATGTAACTAATGAAGAGGTTGCTGCTAGCAAACAATTTTATATTTCATTGTTTCATCTACAAATAAAGTGCCTGTACTCCTTGAGGAATAAATTGCCTATGTTACGTAAAAAACGATATGCTAGTAATATTACAATAGGGAATGGATGGATGGCAAACTGATAACAGGTTCATAGTTACTAGGTATCTCCACTAAAGAGAACATTCTCAGGACTGCAGCATCCACCCGCTTAAAAGTACAACACAGTACAGTATCAGCAACATATTTACATACTGTGGGAGTAGAACCCACAGCCTTCTGCATCAAAAGCAAGTACACTACCTGCTGTGCTATTAACAATGCACGCAGCCTCAGCATAAGCAGCACTAAACTTCTCTTCCCCTGAAGCTCTCAGCTCCTTGTAAAATCCACTCGACGCTCAACTGTATCTCTCAACTTTGCAGAAAATAAGAAATTTGGAAAAATCCAAAGCCCAAAAACCAGGGACACATTTTAAGCTTTGCTTGTATAATCTTGGAAAGTTGCTAGAATAAAATGCTGTGTTATCTCCATGCATTTCACTGCCAAGTCTTGAACCCAGGACCCTGTGCAGTATAGTCACAGCAACATACCACTATGCCAAATCAACTGTTTGTTGAAACATGAGAAGACTGAACTTAAATGGCTATCATTTAGTGAATTGAGTTCTCGCCATAGCTTTCAACCTCTTAGCAGAAAACACCTGGACAAAGCCAATAATGGGGGATTACGCCCCCAAACATATTCAGTGATTTCAGTTCTCACCATAGCTCTCAAGCTCTTAGCAAAAAAAAACCTGGGCAAAGCCAATAATGGGGGAATACAGCCCCAAAAATAGGGACAAATCTCAAATATTGATATTATAAACTTAGAAAATTGCTAGAATAAAAGATTTTTTGTTACCATGTACTTTCTGAAGAAAATGAACTCTGAAATTCAAATGCCTGTCATTATTTCATGAATTAAATCCAGAAAACCACACACATTATGTGGAAAAGAACAGAACAGAACAAAAATATGAGGCAAACATTTGAGCAATTTTCAAAAGTAATGGTGAGTAAAGAATTCAGGCTCTTGCTATATGGACCCAAGGTACAGGGTTTGAGCCTGAGTAATTCTCTAACCATCCCTGTTGGTTGAGTCTCTCTAGCCACCAGGTATATTTATCTGGGGCATTTCACACACACACACACACACAGACACACACACACACACACACACACACACACACACACACACACACACACACACACACACACACACACACACACACAAACACTTCTGGTAAATTAAACTTATCTAAGGGCTCCACTGAAGAAATAATAAGTCCACAGTCCCAGCTCCTGTCTCTCACATTGAAGAAATAAGTCTCAGTCACGATGAGAAAGGAAAGAAAAATGTACTTATGGTCCCATGAGAGCAGGATGGATATCCAGCCTGCAGATGTTGCAGACCAGTTCCCCTTCCAGTCTATGCAGTTGTAATCGCATAGACTTCTGGGCATTTCTGTAGTCTGCTGCCTTCTGCCTAATCAGGACTGCTCTTAAACCAGCCTGGATTCTGCATGCATGCCTGCGTGCAGTCTGTTCCGGGAATCTTTTTTTTTATTTTTTCATTCCGGGGAGTCTTTGTTTTCTTTTTTCATTTTCAGCTGGGAGGGGCTGCAGTCCTGTAGTCCAACAGCCTAAGCCACCCCTGGTCACAAGTTATTAGAGTATCAAGTAGCTTTATTGGGAGAAGGAATATCCAGTGACAAAGGAGAATACATTCCCATTCAGTAAACCATTCTTGGTTTTACTCGCATGTATAGACAGTGAACAGAATTTTTGTTGAAGTATATTTTTGAGGTCTTAATATGTTTCTTGAAGGGTCTACTCCAGCAAATCCACTATCATGGGTCTTATTCTACATGCCTGATCACTAAATGTAATACTTCAGTAGTTGCATCAACTTGGAGAAAAGGGAATAAACGCATTCTCCTTTCCTCTGAATTGGTACGGCCTGAGAGTAGTATATTTAGAGATTAGGCTTGCTGAAGGGGGAGCAGATCTACCAGTGAAAGGGTATGGAGCACAGCCTCCCTGTATTTTTGACCAACAATTATTGTGAGCATATGCCAGGGTGATAAGCTGAGTAGTATATGCTTGCAGCTTGATCATCAGCTGATAGGTGCCCTTCCCATTTATCCAACCTCCATTCCTGGAATTATTCCCTTGAGGATGACAGCAGCCTGCAAGTAGCCTGGTGGGTAGAAGAAGGACATGAATAGCGGTCCCCTTTTTGGGATAGGAAGATTATATGAAGAGTATAGCTGTAGGAAACAATGAGGCACCAAGTTGCCTGAAGTATCACATATAATGCTCACTCCAGTTTTTTTTTTTCTTGTCACAGTCACAGTTGATAAATTATCACCGAAGTGTGTGAATAAGGCATGCCACTAGTAAAATCCTGCTCTGTCACCCCAGATGGATGAGTCAGCACTGGTCACTCCCTTCCTCCACCCCTGTCCAGCTCTTCCAAATGTCTGCGTTACTAATCAAAATCAAGTAATTTAGATCACAATCAGGGCTTTAACCACATAAGTGATGGCACTGGGATTAAGCAGTTACATATTTTTTTGTTGTATGTTAAAGTGAACTGATGCCAAGGTAGATTCTAAAAAGTTGTAATAAAAAAATCACAGGCAGAAATCACTCTATTGTAAATATTCTTTCATTTTATACAATAAATATATATGTGTCTACTTCATTTAAATGAAAAAAACATTTAAACATATCTGACTTACCCAAGCTGATTCCACCAAAATGGCTTTAGAACGAATTCATGGACTGCCGAATTCCTTTCCCTGTGAAAGGAACCACAGCCACCATGGTGAGCTGTGCGCTCTCTTCCATTTAGTGCAATCTCGGAGTTGGTATATTTAAGTGGGCTTACTTTTGCTTCATTTTGTTTTTTACCATGGTGGCAAAGTGATTCCTTTCACTCACAGGGATAGGAATTTGGCAGTCCATGCATTCGTTCAAAAGCTGTTTTGGTGAAATCAGCTCGGGTAAGTCAGATTTGTTTAAAAGTACTTTCATTTAAATGAAGTAGAGCCATATATATATATATATATATATATATATATATATATATATATATATATATATATATATATATATATACTTACTCAGTTTATTTATTTATTTTGTGACAGGTCCTATAAGATGACAGTAACAATGATATAGCTGACATTCACAATGCAGGACAGCTTTACTGCAAGGGTGGGTAATGGAAAACTGCTGGCATGATGCAAAAGCTGCATCATAAAAAAATGTTATTTACGAGGCAAGGACTAAGATATGCAGCTCATATGAAGATATAGGGTATATTACTATCAAATTCAAGAAGATCCAAAACAGTTAATGAAAAACTATATCAAATATATATGTATAGTAACCATCTACAGACCATATTTCAAAACTTTGTTGAGGGGGTATCTTTAGAGTTTAGAGATATGTAGACTTTCTACTTCTGCAAGTCTGATAGTCTGGCACTAAATAGTATACTTCGTATATCTCAACTTTCCAGATTTTCGCAGAATGTCTAGATTTTTTACTCATATTTTTGGTCAGTTTCTCATAAAACTGTAGTTTTCTGGCAAATCACTGTGAAATCACTGAGGAGCAAATTCAGAAAATAATGGCAGACATTTGATTTTCAGACTTCATATCCTTCAGAAAATTCATGCTAATGGAAAACCTGTTATTCTATCAACTTTCTAAGTTTGTAAGGGCAATATTTAAAAAGCGTCTCTATTTTTAGGCCTTTGTACCCCCATTATTTGTGGTTTTGTCAGCATGTATTGCTCTAAGAGGTTGAGAGGTATGGTATACTTTGTCTCACAAATATTTTGCAGAACTGGTAACTTGCAAACACCAAGGAATCAGATCAGAATACATGTATTCACAGTAGCCAGGCACATGTATATTGTATTCTGCAGATTTATTTTATTTGGCCAAGCCACAAAAGGGGGAATGTTCATAGGTAGGTACTAGGCGATCGGCCCTGGGGCCTATATAAGTCTAGCCATAAAGGTTCCCTCGCTTTTGCCACCCAAGAACATTATTTTCCTGTGCCCCTGTCAAGCAGTGCTGCAGAAGTGATCCTGGGTTGAATTTTCTATTTCCCATCCAGTTGTCAAGATTTTTCTTAAAGAGGGCCAATGAGGAGCTTTGCTTGACATGAATGGGTAGTTTGTCCCAGAGTATGGGAAGTCTCTGGGAGAGGAATTTATCCCTCCATCATGTTCTGTTTATTGTGGTGACAAGGTTTAGGTCCCTGGAGCGTGTGGTTCAGAGAGATTGGGATTTCTTTAAGTGTAGCATGTCCAACAGCTCTGGGTTTGACATAGCTTTGTGTGTTAGGCAGAGATTGCCTTTGAGTAGGTGATATGCAATGGAGTAGAGCTGGAGTTTTTTGAGACTGTTTGTGTATGGTATCTGTTTGAGGCCAGTAATCCTCTTAGTGAGGTATTTCTGTGGCCTTTCCAATTGTTGTAGGTGTCTTGTGAGGCACATGCCAAATGGGGCATTGTACTCTATAATGGGTCTGATGAGGGATGAGAAGAGAGGAAAAATGACCTCCTTTTTTCTAGAGGAGAACCTTTCTGTGATGAGGTGTGCCACGTAAAAGGATTTCCTGACTACTGTGGCGATGTGATTACCAAAGGAGAGACTACTGTCCACCTGTGTCCCGAGGTCTCTTATCGCACTTTCAGTGTTTAGTGAACTACTGCCTATGTGGTAGATCATGGGTACCGAGTTTTTCCCAAAGGGGATGGCAATGCACTTCTTGGCATTGAGCTTGAGGCCATGAATTTGACACCAAGCATCTGTCTCTGTAAGGTCCTTTTGTAGAATGTCTACATCATTAGGTGATTCTATTATGGCTCCCAGTTTACAGTCATCTGTGAACTTTGTTAGCCAAAGACCTTTTGCGTTGGCCTGCACTTCAGAGAAGTAGATGTCTCAAAGGAGAGGACCCAGGACCAAACCCTGTGGTACTCAACTCGTCACTGGTCTGAAGTTGGACTTGGAGTTGGCTACTTTTACTGTGTGGGTTCTGTCAGTGAGCCAGTTGGCCACCCATCTTGTGACATATGGATTTATGCCCAGTTTAGTGAGTTTATCTATAATTCCAGAGTGGGGGATGGTATCAAAAGCCTTGGCGAGGTCAAGATAGGCTGTGTGCACTACCTTCCACTCATCTACAGCTCTAGTGACTGCTTCAAAGAAGTCAGTCAGGTTTAGTAGACATGATATACCCTTTACAAACCCAAACTGAGTGGGGTCCAAGGTTTGGATTTTACCTATATCTTTATTTATAAGCTCCAAGATGATACATTCCATGGCCTTGCAGACCAGGCTCATCAGGCTAATGGGATGGTAGTTTCCAGGGTCCATGGTGGCACCCCGTTTGTGGAGTGGGATAACTGTCACTGTGCGCCATTCAGTAGGCACATAGCCTGAGGTGAGGCTATGATGGAACATGGTACTTACGTGGGGTGCCAGTCTGTTCTGTAGTTCTGCAGTACACAGCCTGGGATGTTGTCTGGTCCCATGGATGCTGTGTTCTTGGCTTTTGAGAGTGCAGTCTTTACTTGTTCATCCATAATTACAGGGGCGTTGCATTCTTCTGGTATTAAGATGGGCCCTTTGTAGGGTGAGAGAGGGGTAAAGTTACTATCTGCCAGGATGTTGGCAATATTGGCTGGTTCTATATATAGCCATTGTGCTGTAGCTCAGAGCAGATCTGAGTGTTGCCATTGAGATTCTTGACATAGCTGTAGAATACTTTGTGGTTGTCTTTGGAATCAGTGGCAATTTTATTTTCATAACTGGCTTTGGAGGATTTTATGAGGGATCTCAGCTTCTTGCTGAGGCTGACCAAGGAGTTCCTCCAATCTTGGGATTTTACTCTTTTTTGGAACAGCTTCTTCCTTCTGTTTTAGAGTTTGTTTATGGCAGAGGACACCAGATTGGCTTTTTTTTTGGAGGATAGTGTCTTGGTTCTATTGGGGATGGCACGATCCATTCACTCGTGTATGTGCTTATACAGTGCATTTGTGTAAGATTCAGGAGTCGTACCTCTATTTTCTATCTGCATGGGTGTTGTGAAGTTTGCCACTTCTGTCTTAAGAAGCATGAGGTTGGCTTTGGAGAAATTTTTGATGGTGGTTTCCTTAATTGGGGTGGGATTGGGATACGGATGTCTAAGGTGATTAGCTTTTGGTCGAATCTGACCAGCGAGGCGGTGACCTCTGACATGGAACACGGTTTACACATGTTGGTAATGACCAGGTCCAGGATATTGCTGCCCCTGGAGGGGGTGTGGACAAGCTGATTCAATGGGTTGGAATTTATGAATTCCAGAAAACACTGAGCGAATTAATTGGTACATGAATAGTTTTCCCAGTTGATGGTGGGGTAGTTGCAATCACCCATAATTAAGGTATTGGGTTGTATCTTAATATTTTCTAGTATCTTAAGAAATGGAGAGTGGGACTCCTGGGGCATGGTGGGGATCTGTAACAGGCTACAACCTGGACTGCAGTCTTGCCCAGTGTTAGTTGCACTTGGATAATTTCAGATGTATTACATTGAGCAACTAGCCTGGAGGTGTGGATATCCTTAATGAATATGGACACGCCTCCACCTTTAGGTTTCATTCCAGGTTAGGTTGCCAAAAGGTATGATATGAATTATAGCCTGGTAATGCAGGGGTGCTCTCTGGAGCCTTGAACCAGGTATCTGTCACTGCACAGATGTCGATGTTCTCCATTTTAAGGAGTGCCTCAAGTGAGTGCATTTTGAGGTTTAGACTTCTAGCACTGAGTAGCATTACTCTTAGAGTTTGCTTGCTTATACCTGTTATAGGGGTGAATTTAGTATTTGAACCTTGCATAAATAGGCACTATAGGGGTGGCAAGCCAGTATCCAGAATCCCAGGGGCGACAGGTGCATGCAATCTCTGGCAAAGCATCATGGTCTGTCGACCATGTCGTTCCAGGCAGACAGATACTGGATCCTCTTAGAATGACACCAGAAGCTTAGCCAATTGTTGAAGTCAATCATTTTGTCCTTGTACTGTGGTATAATTCTAGGTGATGGCAGGATGCTACTCAGGGCTAGGCTCATACCTGCCTGGGCTACAAGATCCAACAGCTGGTTGTGCTAAGAAGCTAAATAAAAAATAATAATTTTATATCAAAAGAAAGTCTATGAATATTCTTCAGAGATTTACTTCTCCAGATCTGTCAGTTTAGTATCACTGCATTCTGCCATCCCTACAGCATTATGATATTAAAAACATATTTTTTGTTATTTAAAAAAAAAACAAAGCATTAATGGTGGAGCCTTCATTGGCAATGATGGCATTAGCAAAGACCTTTCACCAGACTATATATCCCACTATCTAAACATTCCTTTCACCAAACTGCAAGCCACTGCCTAAAACATGATGCACGCCTGTGAGCCGCAGTTTAGAGTGACTGATAAATTCTTAGAAGTAACAGAACCATATCATAAATTATCAGAAACAGTGATGTAGCTTTCTTTATGAAGGTCTCACAGTAAATCACATTCCAGAGAAGACAGCAAGGTAAAAGCTGCTGGTTAATTATGACTGACAATTGGGCAGGGGAACTGGAAAAATATAAATTATTTCACCCTTATTTGTGGTCAACATGATCATTTCTTGCTGGAGTGTTCATGAAGAGGGAAGACATATCTGTGATGCCATTGGATTGGGTACAGCTAATGGCTTAAGTGATCATGGGCCAACAGAGGAATCAGTTCTCTAAAATAAACCAAAGGTGCAAAGTTTTAGTTGTGTTTATTAACTGTCTTGGGGTCTATATTAAAAGCAGGAACATTTATTTACCCAAATACCTAAATGCCAACACATATTCCGCGAACTGCAAATACACCGAATGCCCTAAACTACGAAATTCAAAAACTTGAACTGTCATAGTTGTCCCACCCCACCGCCCACTACATACTACCTACACAAACTAAATACACCACATACATACACTAACCAAAACCCTACTTGTAACCCTAAACTAAACCCTACTTCTAACCCTACACTAAATCTTGCATATACCACCATGTATGCACTTAACTTAACCTGCACCCTAACTCTAAGGTCCGTAACTATCACACACTTACCTTAAAAAGCTATACCCAAACAAACTAAATAATCCACACACATACACTTAACAAAACCCTACTTCTAACCCTACACTAAATCTAACATACATTATCATCTATGCACTTACCTTAACCCGCATCCTAACCCTAAGGTCCTGAACTATCGCACACTTACCTTACGGAGCTATACCGCAGAAGGGCCAACCATGACGATTCGATGTTTCGGATTTCGTGCTTTTGGACGATCGATGTTTTTTGCGGTTCTATGAAGACGTGTTGGCATTTAGGTATTCGGGTAAGTAAATGTTTGTTCTTTTAATATAGACCCACTTTCTTGTATAAGACAGTGCATTTAATCAAACACAAAGAGAGGACCCATAGATATGAACAGATGTTTAATTATATAAACAAATGGAAGCCCTAATTTAGTTCTATGTTTACCTGCAGGGTGTTATGGTACATGCATGCTGTGCATCAGCTTCAGTGTGCAGCAGTTTGAAGTAATAAAAAAGTCCTCCATTTATAATGTTATGGTGGCACATTGACCACTTTCACATAGTCCTTCCCTCCCTTCAAAAGGGATTAACTGGGTACTGCTGACAAGAGTAATGGGCAACTGATAAAGGGCAGAAGGCTACCTGAGATCAGCAGGAAGTAAGGAATGGAATACTAAACGTTTATATTCTGCTACTTAAAAATGAGCAGTAAAAATCTATAGCAGTAGAGGTGTATCAATCTACATGAAAAGTAAGTACATCTCGTGGTTGGTCAACCAATATGACATGCTTGAGCTACTCTATGTCCAGCAGTAAAAATCTATAACTAGAAAATTAAGACACATGTTTTTTTATACCGCTGCTTGATACTCTGCCCTAATCCTAAACAGTACTTTAAAAAGGCTTCAGGCACAGGCAAAGAACTGGCTGTACTTTCACAATGCCGTACAGGGATCCTGAAGCTTTTTGGACAGATGCAGGTGAAGGAAATATCTGATGAAAAGGGTCTAGATGTATGTAAATCTATGGTGTCAGAAGTACAAATTCCTGAAACTCTTAGGGGTGTTTTGCATGTAAATGTAAGTCTGCACCCTATTTATGTGGCTTTACTTAATTATGCAATAAGAAATGTCTCCATGAGAGTAAATGCAGGTTATGTGAAATGTGCATATATCAATACAAATATGTCTCTCTAAGGATACGGTTCAGAGTCTTGTTTGCTGACACTAAGAACTCTCAAACTGTGATAATTGCTCCAAGGATCTTTTTCATCAAAAGTAGTTTGGATGCTACCTTCATTTAAATGAGGGATAGTAAGTTAACTATTAATCTGCATCACGCTAAGAGTATGGACTATCATGGTAGAATAAAATTATCTTTATCCTCAACAGTAGCACCATTTATAATCTCTTTTGGGAATCAGCTGAAGTTATCGCAAATTTTGGTATAATTTTTTGATGACAAGCTCACATTATGGAACTAGGTTCACTTCCCTTTCCTTCTTCCTCCTAAAAAGCACAGGGTTTCATTTTCACCTTCAAGGGATATTGGCTAAATTTAAAATGGCTCACAAGGACAGCTAGCTTAGTATTTAGTTATGAAACTAAATCCTTCTTAAACCACTGCCATTACATCATGTAGTATTTATCCTTAGTTTTCCCTCTTCAGGTCATTTATTCATTAAGTAAGAGACTAGCTCATGTTCTTGTATGTTCATAGCAGTTATTTCTAAAGTTCACAAGTGCTGGAAGAAATGAATGCTTATTCATTTTAGAATCAGTAACTGTAACACTTTGTTTTACCCATGTTTTCCTCAAGGTCTTAATCATGTTAAAGGTAGTCACATATTCCTAATATATGCTACATTCTTCTTGTTCTTCTCTTTCTTTAAAACTCTTCTTACTGAAATCAGGTGCCCCCATCTAAAATCCTCACATCACTCTTACTAGTTAGGCAAATACACTTGATATAATGCTCATAGACAATATAATGCTCAAACTGTTTTGCTTCTCCTCATTTGGTCCACTCTCCTAAATGCATTATTTCAAAGATCATCCTTTATGATTTGCAATGGCAGGATCCACTAGACCAAGTCCTAAATACAGAGACTGAATGGCCAGAAGAACAGACTTCTATATACTAAGTCTGAGATGCCATTTCTTGGAATATTCCCTTTTCTATGAAGTATGGTGATCTTGGAGCTGGTATATCTATTAATATATCTATCGATAACTATTTATCCATATATATATATATATATATATATATATATATATATATATATATATATATATATATATATATATATATATATATATATATACATATACAGATAGATAGATATGGGTCTACTTTATTTCATTGAAAGCTCCTTTCACTGAATTTAAATTCACCCTGAACAAATTGCTGAAAGCTCAAATTACTGTATGGCAAGTAAAAGGTATATGCCCTTTTCCCCGCTGTAGTGCAATCCTGGAGTTAGTATACATAGTTAGGGGTGTGCGGGTGGCCACAGCCCCCTACCTAATTTGGTTTTATATTATATTTCACTGAAAGCTTCCAAACAATACATTTTAAACCACAGACATGCATACTTACAACACCAATGACTAACTCTTTCCAGAAGACAATATATACCCAAACTAAATGGGGCACGACACCCCTCATCCCCCCAATGTGGAGGCCTGTGCCTCCCCCAACTATATATACTAACTCCAGGATTGCACTACAGTGGGGAAAAGGGCATATACCTTTTACTAGCCTTATAATACTCTACACAGTGCCAGCACTTCACTTCAGTGAAATGAGTTTCCTGTAATTTCAGCTTTCAGCAATTTTTGTCAGAGTGAATTGAAATTCAGTGAAATGAGCTTTCAATGAAACAAAGCAGATTCATATATATATATATATATATATATATATATATATATATGGATCTACTTTAGTAGACTGAAATTATACTTAATTAAAACTTACTTTACTGAGACATCACCAAACTTTGAATAAACTGAAGCTTAGAATAACAAAGCACTCTTCACAACGTGAACCGTTTATTCCAAATAACAAAGCTTTTAGACATCAAGTCCTTCTTCAGTGTTTCAAAAAACTTTAAAATCAGTAACCATTTAAATACTAAAATTTAAAACATATGACACAGCCTAATCTATCACACAGATACATTAATTAAAGAATTAATTACATAGGAAATGAATGAAAATTACATGAAAACATATAATAGTTATACAATAACAATAATCTCAAACAGGACAGAATTCCCTTAGTTAACCATTTGTTGTTTAGACTTAAAATAGGTTTAAGGGTTACCTGTTTATTTAAACCTTTGCTCTGTCATTCTATATTTATTTGCTTTTGCTACACTTCGCTTATCAGCCTGCGCATCTTGGATTTTTTGAATAAACTGAAGCTTCACATTACCTCTTTTTTTAATAGGGAATGGACACATTTAGCCAACATTCAGTGTCAACACACACCCGCAGTATGTCAAACCCATCCAGGTGGGAGTCTGTGCCTCCCACAGCCACCCAATGTGGGGGCTGAGCCCCACCACACACACCTACCCAAGTAAATATAGCAACTCCAGGATCAGACTACAGTGGGAAAATGAGCAAATTTCCCCATGTTGGCCAGTGCTAAACTGAAATGCGTCTTTTCTGCATTTTTCCTTGTTTTAACTAAAAGTCAACTATTTGCATTTTTAACTTTGTCTGGGACTTTAGTCTGTGTAGTAATCCTCATAATAGTGGAAGAATTGTGAGTGACTGCAGAATCTGAGCCTTATTTATTTCATTTCTCCTGCTCTTTTACTGTTTGTATTTTACTGGTCTGGGGGCCTTATTGTTGTAGTATAACTCACAATAGTGAGAGAATTGTGAATTGCTACAGGATCTGAGCCTCATTTATTACATTTCTACTGCATTTTTCTGTTTGCATTTCACTTGGTCTGGGATTTTATACTTGTAGTATCACTCACAATAGTGAGAAAATTGCGAATTGCTGCAGAATCTGAGTCCCACCTATCACATTCCTTCGGCATTTCTTCTGATTGCATTTTATTTGGTCTGTGAACCTTAGTCTTGTAGTACCACTGACAATAGTGAAACAAGTATGAATTGCAATAGGATCTCAGGCTAATATACACTTATACTGCATCATTTTTACTGTCTACTGCTTGGATTCCTCTCTATCTCATCTATAATCCAGCTTATCGGCTGATCGACTCCCAGCTGAATACTTACAAATAGCATCAGATGTTATAGCCTACCCTATCTCCATCCTGATAAATAGAAGCATAACAGAGTCTAAAATCCCCTCTATGTGGAAAATATCATATGTCATCCCACTTCACAAGGGTGGCTCCTCCACGGAAATATCAAATTTCAGACCTATAGCAATAATGTCCCCAATAGCAAAAATAATGGAAAGGTGTGTTCACAAGCAACTCCTGCACTATCTTACTCTAAATAATCTTTTGTCTAACACTCAACATGGCTTTACCATCACAGTACAACCACTGCCCTCCTTTCCTTTGTTGACTCAGTCAACTGCAACCGTAATAATAAACTAATTACCTCTGCTCTCTTTCTGGACCTGTCAAAAGCTTTTGACATGGTTAATCACCAGTCGCTGCTCCACACCCTGGAAACCCTTCACCTTGACTACTCAGCCCTAAGCTGGTTTGATGCCTACCTTTCAGGTAGACAACAAGCTGTCCAGTGGCAAAGCAAGCTATCTCAATTACTACCTAACACCATAGGAGTTCCCCAAGGCTCTATACTTGGTCCCCTTCTTTTTTCTGTATTCATAAACGATCTCTATTCAGTCATCCCAAAAGCAACCTGCATTCAATATGCAGATGACTCCACACTGATCTGCTCCGACGCCTCCCTCCATAATCTCCAAGTAATTACCCAAAACTGCTTTGCTGCAGTTGAAACATGGTTCATAGAGAGGAAACTGATCTTGAATCCAACAAAAACCAAGCTACTACTAATTTTCCCCACCTCAGCCACTTCCTTAGGACAACACCCTCCACTTACTAATAATATGACCTTCCATGTTCAGTCCACTAATGGTACCATCATAGAGCCTGTCACAAATGCCAAACTACTAGGAGTCACTATTGATCACAAGCTCAAATTTGATATGCACATCAGTCAAACTATAAAAACTGTAAACAAGAAACTAGGTTCCATGTATAGAATTAAAAACTTTCTAACTCCCAATACCAAACTAACCATTGTACGTACACACCTTCTCTCCACCCTACTGTATGCCTCCCCAGTATTCTCCTTCCTCAATAAAACTGAGCTCAACAAACTCTCTATGACTTATAACCATATTGCCAAATTGTAACAGGAGAACCGTGCATACTCATCACTGCCTAAACCTAAAAAACTCCTGGTTAGAACTCCCAATCTTCTTAAACTTAACCAACTTACTGAAGCATTTAAAATAATCAAGGAACCACACAAAACCCTCAATGAACAAACTTTTTACCCCCTATTCTAATCTCAGCTGCCTTCGATCCTCCAATAGTGCACTTGTACAAACTATCAAATCTAATAACTTAGGTGGGGATGCTCTTTATGCTAATTCCATCGGAAAACTATGGAACTCCCTTCCTAACAACCTAAGACTAACTACCTCCCTTAGCCAGTTCAAAAGTAACCTCAAATCTTTCCTAAAAGCTCATTGGCTATGCCCCTGTACCAAACCCGACTAGTCCTAAAAATCCCAATACCCTCCATGTTATTTCCCGATGCCATCTCTTTTCTCTTATTACACTACCCCTGCTAAACTATGTTATATGATCTCTATTTCACTGTAACACCCTTCTACTTATTAATCCCTATGAGCATGTTATTCGATAAATCTTTACCCATCTCTTGGAGCCTATAATATAATCTTTAATATTGTCCAGGGAACCTATGTCTTCACTAATCCACATACTACATGAATTACTCAAATTATAGCTAAGTTTTAAATTGATGTCTCTTCTTACTATGTTATCCAGAATTTTTATTATGTAATGCAAACCTAAGTCTTGTTTTTTATTTATGTAGAGGTTTTTCTCCTTGAACTTTCTTGTAACTGATATGTTTAAACTTTTGATTACCTTACCATGTGATTATGAAATCATTGAAATGTAACTCAAAGCCTTTTTTTACTGTGGAGCTTTTCTCCCCGGGTCTCTGCTGAAAATGGATATGTATCCAGTTGGACTAACCCGGTAAACAAATGTAAAATAAATAAATAAATAAATAAATAACATGTTCTAAGCTGCATAGTAGTGGTTTACAGTGCCCTGTACAGACACAGGTAACTAGAGTTGTAATTTCACATATAAAGTTTCCTCTTCTATTTTCTCAAGTATCTACTTAAGTGTAGAACAGCTAGATTGTCCACTGAGCAGGATTACCCCAAGAATATTATTTGGTATCCTAAGACATCTCTGTTGAAACTGTCTTCCCCACCCCCCTCATTTTCTGCTTTGTCTTCAGCTGATATAACTAGTTTTTATAGCTTGTGTGTTGTTTAACTCAAGGTTCCCTTAATGTGACCTGTTAATAACAGCCTGCATTTAAATTGAAACCTGTGTGCTGAGAGACAGCCTTACAAGACTATCTGCAAATATATAGAGCTGAGTATATTTTTCTGTATTATTCTGTATTATAGAGATAAATTGCTGCTTAGATATCTGTTGTCTTAATGTTCTGTAAATATACAGAGATCAGTATATATTTTCTGGGTTTTTTAATTTGCACTGTGATTCCTCACATCTCTGTTGAAACTGTCTTCCCTACCTCCCCTCATTTTCTGCTTTGTCTTCAGCTGATATAACTAGTTTTTATAGTTTGTGTGTTGTTTAACTCAAGGTTCCCTTAATGTGACCTGTTAATAACAGCCTGCATTTAAATTGAAACCTGTGTGCTGAGAGACAGCCTTACAAGACTATCTGCAAATATATAGAGCTGAGTATATTTTTCTGTATTATTCTGTATTATAGAGCTAAATTGTTGCTTAGATATCTGTTGTCTTACTGTTCTGCAAATATACAGATCAGTATATATTTTCTGGGTTTTATAATTTGCACTGTGATTCCTCACATCTCTGTTGAAACTGTCTTCCCCACCCCCCCCCTCATTTTCTGCTTTGTCTTCAGCTTATATAACTAGTTTTTATAGCTTGTGTGTTGTTTAACTCAAGGTTCCCTTAATGTGACCTGCTAATAACAGCCTGCATTTAAATTGAAACCTGCGTGCTGAGAGACAGCCTTACAAGACTATCTGCAAATATATAGAGCTGAGTATATTTTTCTGTATTATTCTCTATTATAGAGATAAATTGTTGCTTAGATATCTGTTGTCTTACTGTTCTGCAAATATACAGAGATCATTATATATTTTCTGGGTTTTATAATTTGCACTGTGATTCCTCACATCTCTGTTGAAACTGTCTTCCCCACCCCCACCCCCATTTTCTGCTTTGTCTTCAGCTGATATAACTAGTTTTTTATAGCTTGTGTGTTGTTTAACTCAAGGTTCCCTTAATGTGACCTGTTAATAACAGCCTGCATTTAAATTAAAACCTGTGTGCTGAGAGACAGCCTTACAAGACTATCTGCAAATATATAGAGCTGAGTATATTTTTCTGTATTATAGAGCTAAATTGTTGCTTAGATATCTGTTGTCTTACTGTTCTGCAAATATACAGAGATCAGTATATATTTTCTGGGTTTTATAATTTGCACTGTGATTCCTCACATCTCTGTTGAAACTGTCTTCCCCATCCCCCCCTCCATGTTCTTGGTCGTAGTTTAAATTTGGTGGCTTTTGCAGTGCCCGCCCCACTGTAGATTTGATCTAGGACACTCCCCCAGTCCCAACTCTTTACCGCATTTTACCTAATAAATCCTTTCGGCACTTGCTGTTAGTCCTTTTTAATTTAATTGCATTTTTTCAAGCTGTGTGTGGCCTAATATTGCTACATACTCAAGTGTGCCAGCTTGCACTGCATGTGAATTGTTTTTACTACTGTTTTTGCTACTTTTCTGAAAAAAAAAAATTGTAAGCCTGTTTCCTACCTTTCCTGTAATTAGTGTTCCAGATACAGATTTGCTGTATCCAGGACTGTTTGTAAGCTTCTGAGCCCCCCAAGCCTTTTTGTGTTGGAGTGAAGCCTTCTAGCTTATCAGTGGGTGTGATAAGCATTAGGTAACCTGTCTACCACATAAGGAGTGGTTCTGGCCCAGAATTTGTAGTTATTGGCCGTTTGGGCAGTCTTCCATCTCTCTCAACTTTCTGATTTGAAGCCCTGCATTTGCACTTGTTTCTGTCCTGTAACTCCTGGGCCCATCTCATTTGCTTACTCAAAAAAAAAAAAAAAAAAAAGTATCTGCTTTTACTGTATTTGTGTTTCTTCCTACTTTATTTTGCTTTTGCGTCATCTTAAAAGTACTCAATTGTATTTATTACTGCTTGGTGTAACTCATTCTAAGCCTTTTAGTTTAAGCACTTGGGCTTCAGACCAGTTGTTTTACATTGAGAAGGTTTGTGGTCTGCACTGTAGTGGCAGAACAGGTAGCTTACATCCTTCTAAGTTGGGAACTGCTGATTGAGGGCACAGTGTCTGTTATTCTAAAAGTGTATTCATTCTGGTTTAAGCACTTGGGCTTCAGGCCAGTTATTTTACATTAAGAGGGTTCGTGGTCTGCACTCTTGTGGGGGAGAGGCTGGACTCTGCTCTTCTGAGCTGGGAATTTCTGGTTAAAGGCTTATAGTGCCTGCATATTTGAACTGCTTCTTACTGAAATTGGTACACCTTGTTTGCTGTAGCATAGACTAGATCCAGGCCTGCTGAATCTAGCTTTGTTTGTATAACTTGAGCACTAATCCAGGCATTCTTTAAAGTATTCAATTGTATTTTTTACTGCTTGGTAGTAACTTGATTAAAGTGTAGCTATCATTCTAAGTCTTTTGGATTAAGCACTTGGGCTTCAGACCAGTTGTTTTACATTAGGAAGGTTTGTGGCCTGCACTGTGGTGGCAGGACAGGTAACTTACATCCTTCTAAGTTGGGAACTGCTGATTGAGGGCTCAGTGTCTGTTATTCTAAAAATGTATTAGTTCTGGTTTAAGCACTTGGGCTTCAGGCCAATTATTTTACATTAAGAAGGTTTGTGGTCTGCACTCTTGTGGGAGGAGAGGCTGGACTCTGCCCTTCTGAGCTGGGAATTTCTGGTTAAAGACTTATAGTGCCTGCATATTTGAACTGTTTCTTACTGAAATTGGTACACCTTGTTTGCTGTAGCATAGACTAGATCCAGGCCTACCGAATCTAGCTTTGTTTGTATGCTTGTTGTTTGTTTGCTTGTTATTTCTGTGAAACGCTAATTCCACCTAAAACACGGCTTTTCAGCGCTTCCGTGGATCCCTAGTGATATCTGCATTGCTTACTGTACTTATTTCCTTGTTTCACTTGAAAGAAAGTTACTGTTTGTCATTTTTGCATTTAAGTTACCTGTAACACATTGCATTTAAGTTACCTGGCACTTGCTCACTAAAGCAATTATATAAGTCAGCACTAAAAAATTAAAAGCACTACACCCTCACAAACTCCCCTTGAGTACCTTCTTCCCCAATGGCCCTTTTTTTCCATTATAAAGGAATTCCCAATACTATTCTAGCATGTCCAAAGGTCAGTTGTCAATCTCCTGTCCGGTCCAGCTGGTGAATCTGGGAATCTTGAGGCAATGTTACAACTGCCTCATGTACACAGACAACCCTCTCCTCCTCCCAACAAATTCCAAAACATGTGAGAGATGCAACCATATAGCCAAACTGGAGGCTAAGCTCTCTCAACTCAGTACTGGTGTAACCAGTCAGGAGGAGAAGGAAACCACATTCACTACATTTCCAGTCTCACATAGACCTACCACGACAGCAAACCAAACACATAAACACACAAAAACATACTCGGAGGCTCTAGATAAAAATCTGCCTAAGAAGCAGAGACCTCCAAAGCAGACACCCAAGCAACCGCTACCCCAAAACAAAACACATGCAAAACATAGCTCACAAAGCCAGTGTGCGGAACAGTCACAGCCCTTAAGGCTAAACAACACACCTGATACACTTGTAATAGTTGTCTCTATCATTAGGCACACTGACGTCCCGCTCACCAGGCTGAACAAGGAGAAGGTCACAGTGAGCTGCCTGTCGGGCGCTAGGATCCGCCACATAACACAAGCAATCAGGTCACTCCAAGGCAAGTACAAATATGATTCAGTCATTGTCCATGCTGGTGTGAATGACCTGAGACGTACCTCCCTGGACTACATGAAAAGAGACATAGAGGAACTCTCTGAGCATGTAGCCCAGGCCGGTATGACCCTGACCTTGAGTAGCATCTTACCCTCACCAAGAATGATGCCACAATATGAAGACAAGATGATCAATTTCAACAATTGGCTTAAGTATTGGTGTCATTCAAAGGGGATCCATGCCTGTCAGCCTGGGATGACATGCTCGACAAGCCACGATGCTTCACTAGGGACGGCTTGCACCTGTCACCCCTGGGCTTTCGGATATTTTCAAAGGCTCTTGCTACCCCCATAGTGCCTTTTTTAGGCAAGGCTCAAAAGACAAACCCACCTCCATAGGTATCACAAGGGATATGAAACTAAGAGTAATGCTACTCAACGCCAGAAGTCTAAACCTCAAGATGCATGCACTCGAAACTCTCCTTAGCATGGAGAACATCGATATCTGTGCAGTAACAGAAACTGGGTTCAAGGCTCTCGAGAGCACCCCAGCACTACCAGGTTATACCTCATACCATGCTTTTCGGCCCCAAAACATGGACTGAACCACAAAAGGAGGGGGAGTATCAATATTCGACAAAGATACCCACACCTCCAGGTTGGTGGCACAGCACGAAGCATCAGAGACTATCCATGTGCAACTAACAGTGGGTAAAACTGCCTTCCAGTTTATAGCCTGCTACAGACCACCCTCCCAAACCCAGGAACCCCATTCGGCCTTCCTGAGAACACTGGAAAATATGAAGGTCTCTCCAAACACCATTATATTGGGCGACTTCAACTACCCAAACATAGACTGTGAGCATTACTCTAGCTCCAACACCCTAACCCAAAGGTTCCTAGAATTTATAAACTCAAATGCTATGGAACAACTTGTTACCATTCCCACAAGAGGGGAAAACATACTGGACCTGATCATCACCAACATGGGAACTCTATGCTCCAGAACAGAAGTGTATCCCTCACTGGTAAGATCAGACCATAAACTAATCTCACTGGATATTCACATCCCGACCCCACCCTCTGCCCAGAAAACCACAGTGAAAAAACTCTCTAAAGCAAATTTCACACTCCTCAAAACCGAGGTGGAATCCTTCAAAGCCCCCGGGGCTGTGGAAAATATGGCCCAGACCGCAGAATCCTTTATAAACGCATTCTATGAACACCTTCAGGAATGCATGGATCATGCAATCCCAAATAAAACCAAGACCCAATCCTCCAAAGGCAGACGTCCTGTCCGGTGGACCCCAGCCATAAACAAACTATACAATAGAAGGAGGAAGCTACTACATGATAGAGCAAAATCCCAAAAAGGGAAGGCATCTCTGATCAGTATTAGCAAAAAACTACGGGCACTCATAAAATCGTCTAAGGCCAGCTTCGAGAGAACAATTGCACAGGACACTAAGGATAATCACAAGGCATTCTTTAGTTATGTTAGGAACCTGGGTGGGAATTCCCAGATATGCTCAGAATTAGTCCAAAATCACAAAAAATACACCAAACCCACAGACATTGCCAACATCCTAGCTGACAGGTTCAGCGCAAACTTCTCCCCACCAAAAGGGCAAATATCTATCCCAGCAGAGTGCTGCCCCCCTGACATCTCAGATGCTCAGGTAAGAGCCTCCCTCTCCAAAGCAAAAAACACAGCATCAATGGGACCAGACGGTGTCCCAGGCTGCGTCCCACATGAACTCCAAGAAGAGCTAAACCCAAACATAAAACTACTGTTCAATCTCAGCCTTACTACAGGATATGTACCTAAAGAGTGGCGTACAGCAACAGTGGTCCCTCTCCACAAAGGTGGTGCCTCAACGGATCCTGGAAACTATCGCCCCATAAGCCTGACTAGCTTGGTCTGCAAAGCTATGGAAGGGATCATCATGGACCTCATAAATAAAGATATTGGGGACTTACAGACACTGGATCCTACCCAGTTCAGCTTTGTTAAGGGCAGATCCTGCCTCTTAAACCTGGTCGATTTCTTTGAAACAGTCACCAAGGCCACTGACGAGGGGAAGGTGGTCCACACAGCCTACCTGGACCTCGCAAAAGCCTTCGATACAATACCACACTCGGGCATTATAGATAAGCTCACCAGCTTAAATATAAACCCCTATGTCACTAGATGGGTTGCAAACTGGCTCAAGGACAGAACCCACATGGTTAGAATTGCTGGAGCCATGTCAGACTCCAAACCAGTTACAAGTGGCATCCCACAAGGCTCAGTCCTGGGACCTCTCTTGTTCGGTATATATTTCTCGGAGGTACAGGCCAACACGGAAGGACTGTGGCTGACCAAGTTCACAGATGACTCCAAACTGGGTGCCATAATCGACTCTCCAGCTGACACAAGCATCCTCCAAAAGGGCCTCATAGAAACACACAACTGGTGCCAGAGCCATGGTCTCAAGCTACACGCCAAAAAGTGTATAGTCATCCCCTTTGGCAAAAACAAAGTGCCCACAAATTATCACATAGGTGGTAATCCATTAAGTACAGAAGAAGTAATTAGGGACCTGGGGACCCAAGTTGACAGCAATCTCTCATTTGACAACCACGTGGCCAAAGTGGTTAGAAAAACATTTTATATAGCCCACCTAATCATGAAGGGATTTACATCTAGATCAGGGGAGGTCATCGTGCCTCTTTATTCATCTCTCATTAGGCCCATAATTGAGTACAATGCCCCTTTTGGGATGTACCTTACCAGACACCTGCAGCAACTGGAAAGACCCCAAAAGTACCTCACCAAGAGGATCAAAGGGCTCAGACAGATGCCATATGCGGCCTGGTTAAAGAAACTCCAGCTCTACTCAATGGCATACCGCCTGCTCAGAGGCGATCTGTGCCTGACGTATAAAGCCATGTCCAACCCAGAATTAATGGACATGCTGCACCTCAGAAAATCCAAATCCCATCGAGCTATGCACTCGAGAGACTTGAACCTCAGCACTGAAATAAATTGGACATGCTGGAGGGACAGATTCATAACCCAGAGGCTCCCTTCTCTCTGGAATAAAATCCCAGTCCAGGTTAGACAGAGTCCCTCATTGACTCTCTTCAAGAGGAATCTTGATGAGTGGATGGGAGATCGTAGGTTTACCCCGGGTATCACTTCTGTGTCACTGTTAGACAGAGGCACAGTATACTAACCTCGAAAAAGGGCATAGCAAAATGAATTTAAAATGGGTGGCTAAAGCCAAACACACTCTGGCTAGGCTTATAAATGCCCTAGGGCAGATAGCCTAGCATGAACCTATGAACCTATGTAGAAATTGTCTCATGTTTACTAACAACCACCTTCTTAAGCAGACTGACACAGTATGTCAGAGATGTAATTACATTATGTCCTTGGAAGCAAAGCTCTGAAAAACAGACAATGATATCCTCAAACAGGTTGCCAGTAACACAAACATTATACCTACTATGGATCAAGCACATAATCTTACATTTGGCAAGTCTCTTACATACAATCTTATACAATTATAAAGACAAATACAGTACTTCTATTTGAGAAATACACTGCACCCATTTTGGTATATCATGTCTGTAACCATTTGTAATTACTGTGCTACTATTATTTGAACATGTTACTTAATGTTAAGTGTACACTTATGTCTGTACTACTTCTCTTAAACTCTCTGCTTATGGAGCTTTTTTCCCTGGGCATCCAATTAAAATGGGTTTCTATAGCCCAGTGGACTTCCCCGATAAAGAAATGTCAAATAAAAATAAAATAAAACTCTACCCATACTTCAAAGGCCTCCCATACTCTGCCCTTAGAATCTCCCACTCTACAAAAACAACACTGTCCAGGACACATACAACCACATCTCACAATTTCTCAACCTCTAAGACCTTAAGGCAGACTGCCACACAACTCAATATATTGGTCATTGGCAACTCTATCATGAGACACACTGATGTCCACCTTACCAGGTTAAGCAAGGAGACAGTCATGATCTGTTGCCAAGCTGGGGCAATGATCCACCAGATCATATTGCACTGAGGCCAATGAACCACAAGTACCTGTATGACTCTGTCACTGTCCATGTGGGTGTTAATGATCTGAGACACACCTCTGAAAAGAGACATGATAGAGTTTTTAGATTATGCATCCCAGGCATTTATGAGCCTAGCATTCTACCTTCTGCAAGGATGATACCAAAATATAAACAGAAGATGATTGACTTTAACAATTGGCTTAGTTACTGGTGTCATTCTAAGGGAGTCCAGGACTTGTCAGCTTGGGAGAACTTGAGCGACAAAACATGCTGCTTTGTCAGAGATGGTCTGCACCTGTCCCTACTAGGCTTTCGGATATTGGCCAAAATATTATCCACCCCATAGTGCTTTTTTTAGGCAATGCCAATCTGATAAACCTTCCAACATAGTAAATTATATGCAAGATAAACTAAAGGTGTTAATGCACAATGCTAGGAGTCTCAATAAGAAGCTCCACTCTGTGGAGACTCCTCACCCTAGAGAATGATGACATCAGTGCAGTTACTGAAAAATGGTTTAATGCCATGGAGGGCACCCTGGGAGTACAAGGTTATAATGCCTTCCATACAGACCAGCTACCAGAAAAGAAGGGACAAAAGGTAGAGGTGTATATATCTACATGTAAAGTAAGCACATCTCAAGACTGGTCAAACAATATGACATGCTTGAGCTACTCTACATCCAGCTAACCTTAGCTAAAGTCCAGTACCATATCCTTGCTAGCTAAAGGTCCCTGTCTATGAACCAGGATGACCATCCCATATACATGAATGTACTGCTCTCTCTCACAATTCAGCCCAACACAATATGCATGGGTGATTTTAACTATCCCACCATAAACTGGGATACATACACAACCCCTAACATGCAGTCTCAAGGATTCCTGGATTTTGACAATGCAAACACCCTGAAACAGTTAGTATGCACACCTACTAGGGATGCAAATATCCTGGATCTGGTATTCATAAATATGAGGGAAGGTTGCACACCCCCCCCCCCTTCTATAATGGCCTCATTAGTCACAACAGATCACAAAGTGGTCAACTTTTAAATAAATATAGAAAATCCTATCCAAAATAGGAAAGGCTATGCCAAAAAGACAAAAAAACTCCCTCATCAGTCTCAACAAGCAACTCAGGGGACTAATTAAGCACACCAAAGACAACTTCAAGGCAAAAATAGCCTTCCAGTCTAAGGATAATTATAAGGCATTATTCAGTTATACACGGTGGTGGTGCTGCAGTAGCATTGTCACCTCACAGTAAGACGTTGTCCAGTTCGATTCTCAGCTAGAACGTCTTCTGTGTGGAGTCATGCGTGAATAGGCGTGCCTTCGTTGAAGGTTGTGCGTCAGGGCTGGCAACTCGGCACGTAAAAATCCACTGGCAATCATTAGCGGACCGGAGTTCCACTGTGGCGACCCCTAACCAGGAAAAGCCGAAAGACACAACATTTAGTTATACACTCCACCTTAAAGGGAACACCCAACTGAAAGTAAATGGAACTTCCTATACTGAACTGGAGGATATAGCAAATTTGCTGGTTAATACATTTAGCTCCAACTTCACCCCATCACCTCTAGTTCCCCCTAAAAAATACCCTGGACCATTTCTCCCCCAACTATCACTAAAGAACATGTCTTCACTGCACACTCTATAGCTAAAAACACTGCATCAGTAGGTCCTGGTAATATCCCAAGATGCCTCCTAAATAGCTTGAAATATGGCATGTAAGTCCCACTAAAATATCTATTCAACCTCAGACTCCAGACAGGCTTTGTTCCTAAGGAATCAAGGACTGCAATGGCCATCACTCTACACTAAGTTGGACCATCAATAGACCCAGAGAACTACAGACCCATAAATCTAATTAGTCTTATATGCAATGCCATAGAAAGAATTATTGTGGACCTGATAAACAAATACACAGAAAAATCTTCAAATTCTGCACCCATCCCAGTTTGGTTTTGCTAAGGGCAGATCATGCCTACTAAACTTGGTGGACTTCTTCACGAAGGTTACTAAAGCCATGGACTAGGACTAAAATACTGTCTTCCTTGACCTGATAAAGGCATTTGACACTATACCTCACTCGGGTATTATAGACAAACTCACAAATTGAGGCATAAATATCTATATCACCCAATGTATAGCCAAATGGCTCACACGAACAGGACACATGAAGCCAGGGTGGGGGAATCCACCTCCAACAAAAGACATGTTACTACTGGTGTCCCACAGGGCTTGGTACTGGGAACTCTCCTGTTTGGAATATACTTCTCTGAAGTCAAGGTAAATGTAGAGGGCCTTCAGCTGACCAAATATACTGATGACTGCAAACTGGGTACAATCACTGAATCCCCCAAAGATATAGATATCCTCCAGAAAGGTCTGACACAGCCAAATAACTGGTGTCAGAACCATGGCTTAAAGCTTATCGGAAAACAATTGCATAAATATATGCTTTAGAAAGATGACCAGCCCTGTAAATTGCAATATTGGTAACATTACCCTAAGAGTAGACCCAGTGCTAAGGGACTTGAGAACTCAGGTGGACAGTAACCTGAACTTTGATCATCATGTGTCTAGGGTAGTGAGAAAATCCTTCTATGTGGTGCGACTTATAACTAAGGGATTAGCATCCCGATCTAAGGAAATCATAGTCCCCATATATTTAGTCCTCATTACACCAAATATTGAGTACAGTGCATCCATCTGCATGTACCTGACCAAACATTTGTAACAGCTGTAGCAGCACAGAGGTTCCACACTAAAAGGATACAGGGTGTAAATAATATGTTCTATGCAGGCTGTCTCAAAGCCCTGTCCCTGTACTCAGTCTCCTACAGATTACTGAGGTGAAATTGATGCCTAACCTACAAATCATTCTATGATCTGGCCCTTATGGATCTGCTACACATTTGCAAAACAAACAATACTAGGATTCCCCAATCTAAAGATCTAAGCCTTGTCTGTGACATAAACAAAACATGTTGTAGGGAGAGGTATGTGTCTCAGAGATTACCCCGCCTATGGAACAGACTTTCCATTCATGTGAAACAGAGCTCTTGCCTAAGCCTATTCAAACTTAGTTCAGACCACTGATGGGAAATCATATATTCACTGTAAGGGACAGTTTATAGATGCCCTAAGGCACAAGAATATATCAAAGCCATTGTAGCCTGTGGGCATTGATAACTGTGAAAAGTAGGGCATGAAAGACTGAAATTTAAAAATCTCTAGAACTATTAGCCTAGTAACTCCTATGATCCTAAGGAGGGACTCATTAATGTCTGTGAAGTGGGCTGCTATTCCCTGCAATGGCTGGCGGCAGAAGCAGTGGCTATCTTTATGCAAGCTGTACAGCATACTTAGACCATCTGACACAGTCCAAGTGGCATACAGTGCATGGTCTGAGTAGCATCCATATTTGCCTGGAACACAACCCTGCACATTCAATGGCTGACATCTAGGGTAACACCAATATCCTATAATGAAAGTGCCTCACATCAGTGACAGGCTTCAGTACACCTACCCCCAATATCCTGTACTTATATCTCAGAGGTTATGCATCCCTTGGAAGCACCCCAGTGATTCTGGCAGAATTTCTGCTGTCTGTATGCCAGTTTGGGATGCAGAAGGATAGGATATCCTTCGGTAAACACAGGGCTACCCTGGAACTTCACAGTACCCTCAGCTGTGAGGGAAGGAGATGTTCCCCTCACTGTTTGTATAGCTGACGGTGCAGTTGTGCCTCAGACTGTATTTTGTGTGTAGTGTCATTTCCATTTTGCCATTATTAGTTTGCAATAGCATATCACATTAATCACTTGGTGCATCCTTCACAGATATGCAGGCAGTAATCACCTGTACTGCAGGTGTTCATAGTTAAAGCTTGACATTCCTGGGTTACACTATTGCACATTGTGAAGTCAAAGGAGCTATGACTTCCACTTGAATAAACAAGTAAATAAAACACAGATTGGCCCCGTTATTCTACAGCATTAAGCTTCCTAATTACCAAAATGGTCTAAACACAAAATAATTCAGGAATTACCTTTTGAAGATGTTAACTATGTGTACATGTCAAGTATTCTGTTTTTTTCTCTAATAAAATCAGGCTGACACAGCATTTTCCACAACAATTAATATCTTAATAGAAAGACTCAACGTTCAGTCTGCATATTCTCCCTGCGGTCGCGTGAGTTTCCTCCGGGTGCTCAGGTTTCCTCCCACATCCCAAAGACATGCTGTAGGTGGATTGGGCATGCTAAATTGGCCATGTGTGTGTGTGTGTGTGTGTGTGTGTGTGTGTGTGTGTGTGTGTGTGTGTGTACCTTCTGTAGTAGGTTGGGCAACGGGCTGGCCACACCGTAAAACTGTCCTGCCACTTGTTCTGTGGACCGTTGTTGCACTGTGGCGACTCCTAACTGGGAAAAGTCAAAAGAAGAAGAATAGAGAGAGTCAACGTTCAAAGTAAAGCAGTCTTTTTTAAGTGGTTCAGTGCTTATCTTAAGGGATTCTAGTGAACAGCCCAGTTTTTACTTACTGTAAAACTCCACTTTAACCCATTTCTTTTCTACTGTAAACATCCAGTTTAACACCTAGAGTTACACCTTCTCTTTTTCACACTCAGTCTTAAATTTCATTATAAACAGAACTTTGATCATAAATTCATTGTCAGCTTGCTAAATTAAATCTGTTTTTGTCCAGCTGGCCTACCCCCCCCACCAAAAAAAAAATGTATTTCATAAACAACCTCTGCTGCTCCTCTCATTTTTTGCTGCTCCTCCTATTCCTTCCCCACCACCTGTGCAACTCCTTTAACTTAGCCTTGTTTACTTAGCATAGGTATATATCAGTACACTGTCAAATGAATAAGCCTTAAACACAAGTGGGAAATAAAACCTGTATTTCAGTTTACATCTCTTACATTCTCTCATAGCAGAAACGTTACCTTTGAAAAATAAATGACTCACAGGTACCATCTCCATAGTACCGTTGTGTTTTCCACAAAATCCTTTTATACTCTTCTCCTTCCATCACCTCAGTCAGTCTCACATTCTTCCAGCAGACTTCATTCTCCATAGAAACTAGCCTTTGTTACACATCTTCTGCTTGATACACTTTACTGTGCAAATTATTCATCCTGCTTCATACTTCAGTTACTTGATGTTAAATACCCATCATGGCAAACTACTGATCATGCAAAAAGTTAGCATAGTAAACCTCATGCCACTCCAGTAATATAGCCATCCAGCAGACCAGAAAGCTGCCACAGTATAGATTTCACCTCTTACAAACTTCTCATTATCTCCTTAAAATTCAAATGAATTATGTTTTATCCTCACTGAAACAACACTGTAATGGTCATCCTTCCTCTCAGTTATCATCTGTACACCTTTCTTTTTAGTGCTCATGAATGCAGATAATGCTTCCATTTTTTCCACCACCATCATAGCACTATGAATGACAATAAATCAGTCACGACTACTTGTTCTAAACTTATTTCTCAATCGACAAAAATATATCTTTAAATCAAGTAGTGACATGGAGCAAAAGGGAAGATGTGCAACTTTATCAACTATTACATTTCTCCCAGTAACCTGGGAGTAATCTCTTGAGCTTTACTCACAAGAATGCTTGGAAATATCTTAATGGGTGCAAGTATGTGGCTAATCATACACCAGTGGTAATTGATTATTTTCTATCTTCTTCCATTTTCTGAGTAACCATATGTCTACCCCATGAAAGACATTTGAGATATAGACAGGACAGTGACTCTGTGGGTACTGTCTCTGCCTAATAGCTTCAAATTAAGGCATTCTCTCCTGACCTCTAATCTCTGCCTCTCTGCAGAGGCAGCATGTCTTTTTTCCAAGTCTATGGAATTTTTTTCCCTCTGGATTGCTCTGCTTTATCTGGTCATTTACAGTATCTTTTATTCTTTACATGTATATTGCACACAGCTTTGTACCTGTATTCTAGGTCATTGCTAAAAATGGTCCACAAAGGATTTGTCCATTTACCACATCCAACAAATAAATAAAAATAAAAATGGTAGCTTCTTAGATTCTATATATTACTCACAATGTTTAAAATTTTCAATCATATTGCTCTTCAGTTTTCTGTCTTCAATACCAGACATATAATGCCTCTACTGGCTTCTCTTTATATGGTTTCTGAAATATATTATACATAATTTTACTGGTCTTCTCAAACCTGGCATCTTCAGAATTGCATGTAATGCTTGATACAAAACATGCAACCAGCCCTAATAATTGCAAAACAACTTCTCGTTTCATAGATTGATAGGTAACTAATAGGCTGGTTGCACTTGCAGGCCATTTTAAGCCTAGCGAATTTCCCTGTTAATGCTTGAAGTAACCTATCCCATATGGTTATAGATTAGTCTTACCCATCCCCATGGTCAATAATTATAAATTACCCATAAAGAGAATGAATGACATCATACAATAGATAATTTGAGGGGACCCATACATGGGATAAAGCATTTAGAAGCTACATCTGACCATTAGTAGTACAGGGGTCACTCCCGGGGTAAATTTTCTGTTTGCCATCCATAGATCTAAGTTGTGTTTGAAAATGGACAGAGATGAACTCTGTTTTATGTGGATGGTCTGTTTCATGGCAGCGGGTATACTCTGTGAAATATACTTATCCGTCCAAACCTTTCTGTTGATGATACAGATGATGTTTATATCCCTAGACTGAGCATTTCTGCTGCCATCTGACTTGCTGATGTGCAGTAAATCCATCAGTATTGCATCAGAGGAGGCCTTATATTCCAGACACAGTTCACCTTTTAGTAGTCTGTAGCATATGGAGTATAGTGACAGGGCTTTGAGTCAGCCCATGTAGGACATGTTTTTGTGGCCGTTTTAGTAAGTATCTTTTCATACTGGTGATACTCCTTGTGGTATCTCCCAGCATTTCACTGGTCTTTCTTGCTGCTCACTCGCTCTGCTTCCTTCCCATTCTCTGATATGAACACCTTCATGTGCATTTCCTTCTTTATTGTCACTGCTGCCTCACCATTAGCAGTTCAGTTCTTTGCTGTGTTTTTGCTTCCATGATAATTTACTTTGCATTTTACTGCACAGATTTTACGTTATATTTTATATTATCCATCCATTATTATTATTACAGCTTCTGTTACTGTAACTATTAGTATTACTATTACCATTTTTTTATGTTTGGCATGAGTACATCTACATCCATTACCGAGTTACAAGAGCAAACACAAAATCAAAGCATTAACATATTATTAGTCAAACAGGTCACAGGGAAGTATGGTCAAAGACACACTTAACTGGTCACTAATGAAACATGAAGACAGTTAAGATCTAGACAGAATATTCAAGAAAGGTGACATTTATATAATTAAAATGTAGACTAAAATAAGTTAGGCAAAGATGCATAAAAACATAATACATTGCCAGTGCAGTGAGGTTCAATAAATGGTGGTACAGTGCAAAAAAACAAAGCTGCTGTGTGGAACTTGAGGTAATTTGTTTCCTGAGAATGAACACCATCCAGATAGATATAATAATGAAAGTGCGTGTCATATGGCTTGAGTTCAAAGAAAAGAGATTTTCAGAGTGTTTTAGTTTTAGAAATCTGAGCTGAGGGGTCAGGAGTGGAGGTGAGAAGATAATGAGGATATTAAATTGAGGTAATAGTTGCACTTTTTAAGCTGTGGTTCTACGTGTGAGGTTGTCAGGTGCGTAGGTGCTTCTCTGAGTGATTGGGAGGCACTTTGCATCAGTTGTCTTGTGACTGTGATGTTCACTCTGGAGGCCTGTAGGGTGAAGCGGCACATTTTACTAAAGCATGAAAACAGCAACACTATGTTGGTGTTTGCACTGGCAACACCAGAAGAATCAAGAAATAGTAGCAAGACATGCTTCCAACGGTTTGATTGGCTTCTATTGGTGAACAATATTGTAAGTAAGTAAAAGGCTTTGTGCTTTTTAACCAGATTGTTATGCACTTTCTCAGCATTTATACTGAAGGAAAATAAGGTGCCCAGCATCATACATATGCATTTAAAAGGTTGTATGACTTCTACTGGTGAACAATACTGTAAGTAAAAGGCTTTGTGCTTTTTAACCAGATTGCTATTCACTTTCTCAGCATTTATACTGAAGGAAAATAAGGTGCACAGCATCATACATATGCATTTAAAAGGTTGTATGGTTTCCAGAGTGGAACCCAGTGGGGAAGCAATAGCCCAATATGTATGACAGCTTCCTTTTCTATTAACTACCACTGATCTTCATGCACCTGTCTTCCCATTGTTGAAACTTGCATCATTGGCTACTGTAAAGGTTTGTGTAGAGACACCAAGATTGCTTGCTAATTCCTGGAACAATTTTATTTGACTAGTAAAATATTCACTGTTGGTGCATCCATACATGTGACTTAGAATCCTGGTTCATCTAGCATGTAGATCCTTACTAGCATGCAAATACAAAGGTGTGACATTTCAGGTGAATTCCTAATTTATTTTGAAGCCAAAAAACTCACTGCAACACTGGGTACCTAGCCACACAGTGTACACTACGATATTAAATACTTCATCCTCACCCCCTGCCATGGACAGACAGTGTATTACTACTATATGTGCTAATAATCTAAGATAAATCACAGGTTCCATAAACTCTACCTGCAATGTCTCCATCCCTTTCCAATGTGAGCAAATTTTCCCTTTTGGGATAACACTCAGCCTCCTACCCTGTGTAATTTCCCCAGTGATGTGGAAAACCCACAATTTGTTCCTTCCTGGGAAGGCAACATGTAGGCAAGTTGCCTCTAGATCACTTCCCTGCCTCTGTTACTTTGCCAGGAATGGAGTCCCTTAAACAAAAACTGTTTCTATTTCTTCTTATGCCCCATGCCACATATCCATGGATGCCTTTCTGATACAACCCAGTACGTTCATGGTAAGTACTTGACCCAGAGAAGCACAAGGCGTGTGTAGCAGTACATCACAGTCATCCTTCCAGAGTTCACTACTGTCCATCTGTGTCTCTGAAAGTAGCCCCTAGTGCAGAAGTAGTCATCTTCCTTGTCTCTGGGTAGGGCTAAAGGCCCCTCAGATTCTGTCTGATGCTTAGTATAGATTCGTAACCATCTCTAGCAACCCAAAGAAGTACATGCAAATGGGGCAGCTCTACTTTCCCTGGAAGGCTTCATGGAAAACTACTGTACCAGAGACAGTGAACTATATCTATCAATATCAGTCAGAACTTCCTTAATAAATACATTTTTCACGTTACTTTATGTTCATATCCCATTTATCTTTGAACTTTAAATTTGCTACTTTAGTTTTATTTTTCATGAGATACTTTGCCCACAGAGCCCTTGTGGTTGCCTCTGGAGTTTTATGTTTCGCAGTAATTTAACTACCGCTTAATGGTAGTTAAGGCCTTCCGCCACTATCAGGATTTAAGGAATTCCTGAGTACCTCTGTCTTGACACATTCCCCTAGGAATTTTCTTCTGTCAGTTCTCTGCATTTAAAAGGAGCTCTAATCAAACAGACATGCCAGTTCAGAAGAAATCAGATGCAGTCCAGCAGCAGGTAACACTACAAGTTCTGAAATCTAAACTTCCGAGACATTCTGCTGTGTGTAAGATAATCTTGAAAAATGCAGTCTATCTGAAAGCTCTTTACAGCAATGCTTATAAATAAACTCATACACCAGCACTTTACAGTCTTTTGCATGATGCTGTCATAAAAATAAGGCTTGCTTACACTAGCTAGTTTAAAACTGTAGTAAAATAAAACTTAAGAATATGAAGGAGAAAAAAACTACATGCAGACCTCTCAGCTGACTACTTTAAATTTCTTCATGAAAAAAATTAGAGATAAAGTCTAATAGAAAGCAACGCTGTATGCTCAGAATACAGCTGTTTAATTTATTGGGTTTGCTTATTCGTATTCATTTTTTACCTGAGTGAGACCCACTAGCCTGTCTCTATCAAGGAGAGTTATGGTGACACTTGTGTGGATAAGTGTCTTGTATGCAATGTTTGTCTTCCTGTTTGTGGCTCTGTTTCTCAGTTATGTATTAGTAGCCTCTGTCTGCCCTCTACTTGCAGACCTCTCGGCTAACTACCTTCGATCTCTTCATGAAAAAAATTGAGAAATAAAGTCTAATAGAAAGCAACATTGCATCCTCAGAAATAAATCTCTTTAATTTATTGGATTTGCTTATTTTTATTAATTTCTTAACTGAGTGAAACCCACTAGCCTGTCTCTATTAAGGAGAGTTAAGGGGATACTTGGGAGGATAAGTGACTTGTATAGAATGTTTGTCTTCCTGTTTGTGGCTCTGTTTCTCAGTAATGTATTAGCAGCCTCTGTCTGCCCTCTACTAATCACTGTTTATCTATAGCCATCCTTGATGATCTGAGTGCACATTAACAGTGCACATACAGCTGCCAGCTTTATGCAGTCCAAGCTCATTCTTCACAATGATGATTCATCTCTGGTAGTCAGCAGGTCCTTACCCAATTAATTATTGCTGAAACTATTCTATGAATTCATTTAACTATTCTTTGTTATGGAACATATTAGTTATAATTAATGGAAAATGTAAAGCCATGGTACTCTGACCTCATGCTAAGTTACGGTTGAACGCATGTGTGATGCCTGGTCATTCAGTGAATTAATTTCAGTATGAGAAAGTCTCTTCTATGTGCAAATCACTGTATATTATTATGAAACTTGGAAAAACATCACTGATGGGAAAAGGGCAGTTGAAGTGCTTTCAAGCTATCACAGCTTTCAGAGTCCCCCTGTAATGACACATCTGTTATTATGACAGCTGGTGGGGGAAAAGAAAGACAGAGAAGTCACTATTTGTCTCGGGACAAATGATCTAACAGTAATCTACAGCAGATCAGAAGGCATTATTCAAATCATAGGGACATTTTAACTAAGTAACGTGACTTTTAGCTTTCTCAGATATGAGATTAGTCTACAACAGGCAGGATGGCAAGAGTGTTTAGGAACTGGTCTTCAAATACTGCTGGGGACCTTGTACAGATACACGGAGTTTAAGTTTATTCAAAATTGACTCAACATCAGATATGTCTGCATACTGTTTGGCACACAATTTAGAAATATGTTGATCAAATTACTTAAAGAGGAAGAGGAATAGTCATGAAATCACAATTAAGTTACTCCAGTTTTTTGTAGATGAAGTAAGCTGTGTGAGTTCAAGGGAAAGAAATTCCAAGTGGAACCTCTTCAAATCATTTTCGCTGCACTCATGTGACATTACAGAAAATGTTGATGTAGTATAAAATAAATAAATAAATACATGCATAAGCAATTTTATCCAGAATATATATATATATATATATATATATATATATATATATATATATATATATATATATATACACACACACACATGGGTCTACTGATTTTGGTAGAATTACATTTGGTCGAAAATTATTTCAGGCAGCCCACCTCACTGAAAACTCATTTGATTGAAAGCTCATTTGGTCGAATCCCATTTGGTTGAAAATAGAATACAGCCTCTGCCTCACTGCAGTGCGACACTGGAGTGAGAATATGCAGTTAGGGGGGGCACAGCCCCCCACATTGGGAGGTGTGGGGGCATAGCCCCCCACATTTTGCAACTATATTTTACTGACGTTATATGTTTCAATGTATTTTTTATGGATACACAAGTATATAATAGTGAATACACTGCAATTAAGTAGCCCCAACACACCCCTAACTTTATATTCTTACTCCAGGGTCGCACTGCAGTGGGGAAGGGGCTATATACCATTTTTTGACCAAATGGGTTTTCAGTGAAATGCATTTCCGGTGAAGTGGGCTGCCTGAAATCATTTTCGACCAAATATAATTCGACCAAAAGCAGTAGACCCATATATATATATATATATATATATATATATATATATACACACACATACACACATACATGTATACATACACACACACACACACACACACACATATATATATATATATATATATATATATATATATATATATATATATATATATGCATGGTTACTGTGCATTTTGTCAATGATGCTTTGGTCAACAAACACTAAGGATTTTTTCTTCAAAACAGATGAATGGAAATTGGCAGGGGGTCAAAGTGTGTATGTGTGTGTTTGCTGTTAGGGTTAGGTAATGGTAAAGGTGTTGTGTGCTTGCATGCAAGTGTGTGTATTTTAACATTATGGCCATGATTACATAAGGGGTTAGAGTCCATGTTTGTAGTGTGTGTTGGTTGGTGTTTGTGTGACTAAGTATGTCTTGTGTAATGGAGGTGTTACAGGAAGGGCTTTTTAAGGTGCATTGTGGAGTTAGGATTAGGATGGGGGCAGGGTTAGGGTTAGCATGTATCATCCTTCCTGTAACACTGCCACTATTCAGACAAATTAGATGCTTGTGTTAAGGGGACAGTTTAGTGTAAAGACTGGGAAAGTAGCTTGTTTTCTTTTTCAATCCATCACAGGTATGATGTTTGGGAAATTTGGCCTGATGCATGTTCAAACGTATGTTTATTTTCTATGAGTTTTGTTTGACATTAAATAAATTTGATCATGCATACGGGAATCGTATATATCTACACGGCTATGCTTCAAAATATCAAAGTACACAAATTCCAAATGGCAAAACATCGATCTCACATGATAAAAAGTCAAAACACTGGAAAAAATATAAAACTCACAACAAACAAATGTTTACCACACAAAAATTATGAAGGAGGACTTTGTGTGCACAACAGACATTGTCATTCTGAAGCAACCTGCCCCTGAAGAGCAGAATGCATGAATATGACTTGTAACTATGGAGTAAAATATCTCAGATCTATACACCATGTATTACTGACTCACCAACGACTTGCTTCAACATCTAGGCAACAGTATGCTAGCAGGTATACAGCCTCCATAGGTTCCTTGACACCAGTACAGAGTGGCTTGTACCCTTGGTATATATGTTGACATTTACCAAAACCAGCTTGTATATAGCTATATGTTGATCAGTCTTCTCAATTTCGGAATATCTTGGGGTAGCACTATCTCCTGAATCCATCATCTATGATTTTGAGAAAGCTACCTACAATATCTACAAGGGATATTATTCCCCAAACAAGGACTGGTGTATGTCTTTGTCACCTATCCCAGATAATCTGCTGTAGATCCAGAAAACTGGACTAAGGCTGACATATGACCAAAGCACAGAGATCCAGATTGAGATAAAGTAGTCCCCCCTGCACCAATGGACGTGCCTTTCATGCCTTGTGTTCTAAGTGAGCTGATACTGCTACTGAGATTTAATATACACTTGGATGGCCTACAGGATAAGCCACTACGATCACAAAGGTTCATCATCGACCTCCAGTATTCCCACCAAGGTTCTGTTTAGTACATGACCTGACCATTGATGACATGCCTTGGACTAATAAGAGCACTGAGGCATGGCATCTACCATCAGATCTCTTCTTTCTACATGTACAGTGGGCCTATATGAGTAAGTCTATGTCTTGCAGGGGAAAAAAGGACCACACACATATTTTGATGCAGTCATCACAGGACAGCCACCATGCCCATAACTCATGAGATGGCAGGTAAGAAATGATCCATTCTGGTCTGTGGTTGATGACTGTGACCAGTGCAGCTCAGCTGATCACTTCTGTGCTGTGTCTTACCACCTAACCCTGCAGGCTGCACACCATGTTCTTATACTGCACTCTGGAGTGTTTTGAGGCCTACAGTAGTATCATTTTCAGAGTGTGCATATGTGGCTGCTATGTGAAGCAAATATATGAAATGCCACATCCCCCCAAGATTATTCCTGAAATTCTCAAATCATGAAGATGTACATCCTGATCAAGGCTAGTACTAAACATGGATATGGTTTAAACGGGTCTATATTAGAACATCAAAGTTTCAAAACTTCAAATGTTCTAATATCAAACCCTATTCAGTGAAAGCTGATTACATCGAACATACAGAACAGCAAATTTTTTCCTAGGGAAAAAATTTGCTGTTCCAAAACACATACACACAACACAAGCACACCAAACAAACAGCAATCCGCACACATACACCTAAAATATTACACCTAGCCCTACACTAAACTATACACACACACCACTAACTATCCACTTACCTTAATCCAAACCCTAACCCTAAGGTCTGTCACTATTGCACACTCACCCACGCCCTAACCCAAACTCACCTACCCCACCCTAACCCTCACGTCCACAACATCGCACACTTACCTGACCCGTGCCCTAACCCTAACTCACCTAACACGCCCTAATCCTCACGTCCACACAATCGCACACATACCTAACCTGCACCCTATCCCTAACTCACCTTACCCGCCCTAACCCTCACGTCCACACAATTGCACACATACCTAACCCGCATCCTAACTACCCTAACCTGCACTCAATCGCACACTTACCTGAACCCGACCCATAACTTTCCACCACAGCTCTGAAAATACCAAAGCAACAGAAACGGACAACCAAATTCTTTCCCTAGGAAAGAATTTGGTTTTCTGTTGCTTCAATATTTTCAGCTTTTGCTGAATAGGGTTCGGTATTAGAACATTTGAAGTTTTGAAACTTCAATGTTCTAATATAGACCCGTTTAAACTGACAGTTCTTTACATGTAAAATAACAGTGAATAAAGATATTAAAATCCATAGTTGTCAAGTATTCTTTCTGCTGGTGTGTTTTGTTCTTCCAGTTCTGGTAGCAGACTAACTCATTTCAACTGAGTGGCTTATATGCAATCACTTTGACAGCAGCATTTTTGTAGTAGACCTTGGATCGCTGCATGTTGTGCACTGCATTGCCCTGCATATAATGGAATGCTCTTCAAGAAAACAACCAGACTGACCCCTCTTCATACGATCCAACGCAGTTGATGCCTACACTTTTTCATTGATACTGTGTATTATATATATATATATATATATATATATATATATATATATATATATATATATATATATATATACGGGTCTACCTGACATGGTCGACAGTTCATATGGTCGACAGTTCATTTGGTCGACAAGCAGATTTGCCCCCTTCCCCAATGTTGTGCGACCCTGGAGTTGATATATATAGTTAGGGAGGGTTTGGGGGGCACTAAAATGCTTGTCGATCAAATGAACTGTCGACCAAATAAACTGTCGACCATATGAACTGTCGACCATGTCAGGTAGACCCATATATATATATATATATATATATATATATATATATATATATATATATAAACTCATTCAGCCGTGCCATGTGTTTGATTCAGATAAGTACTGCTGTGTGCAGTTTATATTTAAAAGCTATATATAAATTATTGCAATTTATTTATTGTTTTTAAATTATGTGGGTGACTGTTTTGTGGTACTACATTTCTATATATTCTACTGCAGCTCTAGCGGGTGAGAGTCTGTCTACATTCTTCTTACTGTGACTCTGCTTAACATTTTGTATAGTTATGTTCTACAAATTTTTGTTTAGGTTAATTACTTTCAAATGGTTTTAGAGTTTCTAATTTTTACAGCAGTCTGTGAATAAGCCCAATAATTCATCACATGTAGACATTGTTGATGAACAATTTAAATGATATATATTTAAATATCATTTTCAAACGATTTTTTTTTTCAGTTGTTAAAATTAAAACACTAATAGATTTGTGAATGCTCTAATTAAAAATACTATTGGCTTTATTTTGAATATAAATCAAAATATAGTTAAAGAATATGAAAAGAATGGGTTGAAATATTGATGTCTTTACATTCACTGCTGCAGTATTCTTAACAGATGTGATTCCCTGCCATGGAAGCCCAAACATCCAGCCAGTCTACCAAAAACTACTTGCTGCTTTTAAAAGGTATGCCAAATGTCACCCAAATGCTCCTTGTGGAGAGTAGGGCATAAAGGTGATGTTCTAGCCTACCATAATACGAACATATTTGCTGCCAGTCTTAATGTATCTTTTTACCATTGGTGTGTTTACCTATGTCCGTTTTCTGCCAGCTGAATACATTTTCATTCTCCAGTTACTATCTGACTTACATTGCAGTTGCAGATAAGTACCCCATTGGGAATTTTGCTTTTTCTTACTTTGTTTTGCGCTCCTTGGGGTTAATGTGATCCAGGAAGTGTAAATGCCAGTGTGGGAGACAGATTCCCCATAAAGACTGCCAAGATAAGTGTCTTTTTTGAATTGGAGCTTCTCATGACCATACATCTCATTCTATTTGTCAGGCATTCATTCCAAAAACCCTTCACAGTAGACTTTCTTCTCTTTCCTTAAATATTGAGAACTAGCATCTTAAGCTTCCTGTTAAAGATACAATGGAAGGAATCTCCCGCCCCGAGAGTCAGCAGTTAGGAAAGAAGAAGGTGAAAAATGTACAACCGGAATCTTAAACTGTCCAGCCTCTGCCAGGAGTTTCTCCTGAGGTTGTTACAAACCCATGAGGCTCGCCCGGCTGAGTTGTCAGATTTTTCTGCCGTGACCATATCAGAGACCGGTGTGGGCGCAGTTGGCAACATGTCCAAAGAGGCTTTGCAGACATCCATCTCGGATGTTCAGGGGGAACCACAGCTGATTCTTTCTGAGGGGCCTAGGGGAGTTTGTCAGTTTTTGGTTAGGGAAGAAGTTCCTATGATAGTTCTCGACTGTTGTCCTGGGTCTGAGATTCTCAGCTTTCTGAAGAGGATGTTCCCTTAAAAGAAGAAACAAAAAACTAAACATGTTTCATCTGCTCCTAAGGATCCACAAAGTGAGTGGCAGGCCTTCACTCAGGGGCTATTTGCTGCTTTAATGTCCCTAAAGCCTCTTCAAGGGGTTTTGGTTCCTGCTCCTCCTTGGTCCTCTACTCCCCTTAAAAGACCTAGAGAACAGGATTCTTCTGAAGATGAGCTGGATTCGGATAATGAATCCCTGACTTTTTCTACTCAAATTATTTCTTCTTTAGACTATGGATCAGAGAAGGAGGAATCTATTAGTCCAGATGTTCATTTTGAGGAAACCTCCTTTGGGGACACACTCTCTAGGATGATGGATTTTTTTAAGTGGGATTGTGCTCAGGTCTATGATAGCCATAAGAGGTACTATGAGTTGCTGCAGTTGGACTCCACTAAACCTGTAGCTATTACTCCTATTTTGGCTGCTTTGCTGGATGCTTTTTCCAACGCCTCTCATGCACCTGATTATCTGCCCCCTTGCTCCCGAGAAGCCTGACAGATTTTATAGGGTGCCTGAGAATTGTTCTTTCCAATATAAATATCCTCCTGCTGATCCCTCTGGCATGTCTGTAGCCTCTGATAATCCATCTCAGTTGCTTCCTTCACCCAAATTATTCCTTCTGACAAGGATAGCAGAACTATGGCAAGGTTGGATAGAACGTTTACACTTCTGCTACCCTAGCTTTTAGAGCTATTACTATCAGACCCATATGTCTAGGTATGTGTTGGCTCTTCTTTCTCAGGCCTGTCAACTTATTTCTGATTTTCCATACTCCAAGGGTAAAACTTCTGTTCTTTCCTTGCTAGGGACTTACTTTTAAGTCATTCATCATTCTATTAAATGTAGATATGATGCAGCAGATGCCTCTACTAGGGCTGCTGCTTTTGGTTCTGTGATGATGAGGTATTCTTGGCACAGGCTTCAACCTCTACCTGATAATATTAAAGCTAAGTTGATGGATGCTTCTCTGGAGTCTAAACTTTTGTTTGGGGAAGCTGCTGCTGTTTTTTAAGTCCCTTCAGGATAAGGGTAAGGCATTACTGGAGCTTAAACATGTGTTTGTTTCTTCTGTGCCGAAATTTCAGAAAAACTACTCCGCTAAGCCTGCCTTTGTTTGTAGGCAATCCCACCCTTCTACTAAAGGCAAGAAGAGTGGTAAACGGGCTCCTCCTGCTAATGCTTCTCAGTTTCCTGGAACTCTGAAGCTTTCCTTTCCAGACAAACCAGGTGCTGTATGACTCTCTGTATCTTCCTAGCCACATTTGTCTTTCTCTTCACTTTTCTCTTTTCTCTTTCTCTTCCTGTTTGGCTTCAGATCACTCAGGATTCTTGGGTTATGTTGATTATTCGTCACGGGTACTTCAAAGTGTGGAAATCCTGTCCTCATTACTCAGCCTCCATGGGAACAACTTCTCTTTTCACCAAAGGTTCTTCAGAATCTATTGATTCAGGTTACTACTCAAGAAGTTCCTGTATCCAAAAGGAGGGAAAGGGTTCTACTCCAGACTGTTTTTAGTGCCCAGTAAAGAGGGCACTTGGAGACCTATTCTAGACCTCTCTCATCTAAACATTTTTCTAAAAGTGCCTTCCTTTTGGATGTTGTCCCTTCAGATTCTGTTTCCTCTCCTACTCCCTCAGGCCTATATGGTGCCTCTGGATCTCAAGGATGCTTATCTCCATATTCTGATCCATCCTCTTTTCAGGATGTTTTTGTGTTTCTTATTTGCTTCCTGGCCTTTTTACTGCCCTACAGGTGTTCACCAAATGCCTTGCTCCTGTGTTTGGTTTTTGCAGGCTTCGAGGGAATCCAAGATTTTTCTTACTTATACGACCTGTTGATTGAGGCATCCTCTCCAGAGACCCTTTTGAAAAATCTTCATTTTTTCATTTCCCTTCTTCAGAGCCTCGGCTTCACTATAAATTTCAAGAAGTCTTCACTGACTCCTTCTCAGGATCACGTTTTTCTGAATTGCAGGATTCAGATGGTGCCAATACTTGCAACCCTGACCCCTCCAAAGGCCTTAACTCTCATTTCTTTCTTTCAAACTCTTCTTCCTGTAGCTTCCTTTACCACCAGGGAGTTTCAGAGAGCTCTGGGTTTCATGGCATCCATCATTCCAATGCTCCCTCTGGCTAAACTTCACATGAGAAAGTTTCAGTGATTTATTAGTCACTGTGGCTCCAACATGCACATCCAATAGTTTTTATAGTGTCTCTTCTTCCTTATCACAGACAGGAAGTTCACTGGTGGATTCAGCAGTTGTCTCTGAATCCAGGGATCCCTTTTCATCCCCGTCTTCCCTCTCAGGAATTGTTCACAGAAGCTTCAGACATGGGATTGGGCTGATATTTGGTTCCCTAAAAGGACAGGGGGTGTGATTGCCCCGTCAGCAGAAGTAGCACACCATTGTCAAAGAAATGAGAGCTCTTCTGCTGGCTCTTGAGGCCTTTCATTCTCTTTTGTGTCCAGGCCCTCTCAAGGTGTTCACAGATAATACCACAGTGATGTGGTATATCAACAAACAGGGAGGAATGAGATTGTATCTAATTTACCAGCTGCCACTTCTAGTATGGGATTTTGCTGTCAAGTATCAAGTGACTCTTCAGGTAGTTTATATCCCTTCCCATCAGAACCTTGTGGCAGACACTCTGAGCAGTTCCTTAACTCAGTCCCACAAATGGATGCTTCACAGGGATATGTTTCTGGACATTATCCACCAGTGGAGTACTCCTCAAATGGATCTTTTTGCCTCCCCTCTGAACACAGAACTTCCTCTTGTCTGTGCCAGAGTCCTAGGTTCTTTGGTGTGGAAGGTGGACACCCTATTATTTTCCTGTAAGGGGATGTTTCTTTATGCATTCCCTCCCCTTCCTCTCATTCCAAAAATCATGTTCAAAATTCAACAGGACACTCCCAAAATCTTGTTGGTGACTCCCTTTTGGCCACAACAGCACTGGTTCCCTTTACTTCTACATCTAGCCAGGGACAATCATCACAAGTTACCTCACAAGGTGGATCTAATCACACAAGACAAGGGATCTCTCATCCATCCCCACCTGTCCACGCTTCTGCTGACACTGTGAGGGATAGGATTTTGATTTCTCCCAGACACCTTTTTTGAGGATATACTCCAAGTCTTGCAGGAGGCTGTGGAGACCGGTAGAGATGGGTGAAGGCTGCCAGCCTAGCCAGATAGAAGTGTGCAGATAATTCTATCATTTGGAAATCTGAATGTTGAAATACAAGCTTGTCTTTTTAAAGGAAAGAATGTATTGTGAAATGTTGAACTTAAAACAATGTGGCAACATTGCCCTCTGCTGTAAAGAAAGCTAAGTCAAGCATTTCTTGTTGGTCCTTTGAAATTAGAATTATTTCATGGTTGATGTTGATGTTTACAATTCGGCTCTAGCCGGGCTAGATAAAGGCTTCCTGCCTATTGTTTTAAGGCTAAAGTTAATGACCATAATTTACATGTGGAATGTCCTTTATTGCTCTGGTTTCTGCCTAAGTGTAAAAGAATGCAAATGCAGTTTCTGTCAGCCTGGGAACACCAGGAAAGTGTGAAATAATGTAATGTTTTATCAGAACTGCAATTGCAATTTAAACAGAGAGAATCAGAAGGCATTAAGCATTTTTGTCTTGGCTATCCAACTCAGCACTCTGCCTGTTGTCTTATGTAAGTTAAATTAGACTTGTGTTTTCTTTTAGAGATAGCTAGAATTAGAAAGTTTAGACTAAGTGTTTTTCTGTGATGTAAGAACTGTACTACTGAATTATTTTAAATATTTCTGTGTGATCTCTGAATTCTTGATTAGCACTGACTGTATAGTAGAAAGTATTGTCTTGTGGTTTTAATTATTTATTATAAAATATTTTAAAACCTTTCAACCGTGGCTGGTTTGTGTAGAGATAATTTATGCTCTAGAGTACATTGCATATTTATAGAGTTTACTGTCCAGGTCACTCCAAATAAGCTTTGACTGTTTAGTCACATATACCAATTGGATAATAATATTGCACAGTAATAATTGGACACCCATTTAAGGGCCTTTGAGTAGGTAATAAATATTAGCTGGGTGGTGGCAGTAATTACAACCATATAGTCTGCGTAAAAGGGGCACAGCTGGAGAACCTGTGCCAGCCTTCCCCAGGAGTGTCTGTGTGGTTGTATAAACTTATCTCAAAGCATGTGTGTCAGCTACTTGGGCAGGGACACGAAGCACTGGTTGGACAGAGAGGGTGCTGGAGATTTTAGCTTGCTCAGCTAGGCTGAGATCTGGACCCTATAGCTGTGCCAGTGGGGAGTCTTATTTGAGGACCTGGAGAGCAAGGGAGCAACCAGCCCTAGAATGAGTGTGATCTCTGTGTGCTTTTAAGGGAAATTGCACTTTACTGTGGGTATTTGTTATCCTTTCCTCCCATATAAGACACCTTCTCTGGTGTTAGTGTTGAGAATTGAGGCTCATTGATTGCTGGGCCAGGGCACAGGCATCACAGAGGCCAGGAAACCTACTACTAGAAAATTCTATTTATCCAAACGGAAGTGGTTTTCTATTTGGTGTCTCTCTCGTAACCTGGACCCACTTACTGTGGATGCGCCTTTGGTTCTCTCTTATTTGTGTGAGTTGCTCAATGCTGGTTTGGCCTATTCCTCTTTTAAGGCCCACTTATCAGCTGTCTCTGCTTGTCTGCCTTTTTTCTTCTCCTTTAGCATCTAGATTTAATGTCCTTAATATTGGACCACCCCAGAAGTGTATTACTTCTCCCTGGAATTCTTAATTTTGTTTTGGAGAAGTTGACTCAGGCTCCTTTTGAGCCTGCTGCTTCAGTTTCTTTGCTACATTGTTCCTGGAAGACTATTCTTTTGTTAGCTGTTACTTCCTTCATGCAGCTGTCTGAGTTGCAGGCCTTTATGGCTTGTCCTCCTTTTTTGGTTTTTCATGAGGACAGGGAGTCCTTGCACACTAACCCTTCTTTTATATTTAAGGTGGTTAATGAGCTATCAATGAATCAGTCTACTAATCTGCCTGCTCCCCCCCCTCCCCCCGTCTGCAGCCTGACAGTGAGAGCATGCTGCATACTTTGTATGTGCATAGGCTACTCAGGGTTTATTTGGATAAGACTAAGGCTATTAGAAAATCTGATCAGTTATTTGTTTCTTTTCATTCTAGATCTTTCTGACTTGCTGTATCCAAGCAAACTATTTCTTCTTGGATTTCTAAGGCTATTTCCTTTTGTTACACTTGTCATGGCAATAGCATTCCTTCTTCAGTTAAGGCTCATTCTACTAGAGCTGTGGCTTCTTCAGGTGCTTTTTTCAAGGGCTTAGATACTAATACTATTCTCAAGGCAGCTACCTGCACTTCTCTGCATACCTTTACCAAGCTCTAAGAGTTGGATGGTATTTCTAGAGCTAGAGCTGGTTTTGCTAGTGCCATTCTTCATGGCTTTTTAGAGGGCTCTTCTGCTCCTTCCCTTTCCCAAGTTTACTCTTCAGCTTTGGCACTCTCCCATCTGTTAAGAATACTGCAGCAGTGAATGTAAGGACATAGTACAGCTGTATAATATCTTATCATAATGGTAGATGTCCTTGCCTTCACTGCTGCAGTATTCGCTCCCCTCCCTCCATCCCCCTAGTCTTGTGCCCTCCTGGATGTACAGGTTACCTCTTGGGTTTTCTTGGACTGTGTTCCAACTGGGGCATTCAGTTGTGATTATGGTAAGCCTAAACATCACCTTTATGCCCTACGCTATGCAAGGAGCATTTGGGTGATGTTCGGCGTACCTTTTGAAAGCAACAAGTAGTCTTTGGTAGACTGGATGGATGTTTGAGGCTTCCACACAGGGAATCCTATCTGTTAAGAATACTGCAAGCAGTGAAGGCAAGAACATCTACCATTATAGTAAGATTTTACAAAACTGTACTTTATAATTATTTAAATAATTTGAAAATTATCTCTGGCAGTCACTAAAATGCTTACCAGTCATGTTAATTGTCCAATGTGGTTTGGTCAGTTAGAGCAAGGTTTACAAAATATGCTTAAAAAAAAGGCCTCATTATTCCCTCATTACCATGTCTCTGGTTTGAATATTACACACACACACACACACACACACACACAGACACACACACACACACACACACACACACACACACACACACACACACACACACACACACACACACACACACACACACACACACACACACACACACACACACACACACACACACACACACACACACACACACACACACACACACACACACACACACACAGACACACACACACACACACACACACACACGTCCATACTGTGACACTGCCAGTGAAGAGCACACATGGCTAATTAGTATTAGCCACACAACAGGACTGCCGAGATTTTGGTGGGTTTTCTTTATGCAGTTCTGTATGTGGAGACTGAATTTAAGTTGGTCGTCAATGATTACGCCAAGTAGCTTTGTGTGTGGTTCAGGAGAGATAATGGTGTTGTTTAGGGAAGAGATGGTGAGACAGGATTTAAGGTGATAGAGAGATTTGGCATTAGATGGAAGGGTGGAAAGGCATCCAGGTACCTTCCTGTACAAAGAAAAGGCATCTGCCTTTCAGACCTTCTTACATGAAGCCCTGGAACAGAATTTTGCCAGCTGATTGTTCAGACAGGAGTCACAGAGGTCTACTTGAGGCATTCCCCACTGATGAATCAAATGTTGGAAGAGATCCTGCTGTAGTTTCCATTCACAAGGTCTGCCCCGGTCCTGCTCAGCTTGTCTGCCACACAATTTTGCTATGACAGAATGTAGGATTGCCTGCACTATGAGATTTCACTGTAAAGCTATATCCCAAGCTAACATGGCTAGTTTGCAAAGGAGGGGTACAACTTAGTTCCTCCTTGGTTGTTTATGTAAAACATGAGGTATTGTCTGTAACCACCTGAAGAGGTCCCAGGGACCAAAGACGGTTCAGAGAGCTGAGTGCCTTGTTGAAGGTTACACATCTCTGATATTTATGTGCTTGCATCTGGCCTTGGTCTCCCACACCTCCTGCACTTCTACCCTCCAAATACTGCTCAAGAAAAATCCAAAGCATCTCTGGTGACTGTTTTGGAGCAAGGTGGAGGAAGGGGAGACCTGGATTTAAGGATATCTGTTGTCTACAACAAAAGATTTCTCTTCCGTCAAACTCCAGAACTGGGATCTGAAAAGATAAAGGGTGATGATGCTGGGACCAAAGAGATTTCAGATAACACTATATCTTTCTTAGGTTCATAGGTGTATATTAGGCTAATGATCACTAGAGCCCTTACAAGCCTAGCCGTGCAACCCAAATTTGACCCATAAATTTAATTCATATTTGATTTATAGTGGGCAACTATCTCTGTCCATTAGAGACATAGGAGCCAGACCAGGCTGAATCTCTTGACTACCCATCCAATTGTCCAAGTTGCACTTAAATGGGGATAGGGAGGAACTCTGCTTCACATGGATGGGGAGCCTGTTACAGAGAATGGGAATGCTCAGATATACCTATCTGTCTGTCAAGAATGTCCTATTTATGTTGCAAGCAAAATTTAGAACCTTTAATCTAGTATTTCTGATGCTCTTTGTTTTGCAGATATGCAAAAGGCTCATCAAAACAGGGTCTACGGATGCCTTGTACGCCAGGCAAAGATCACCTTTCAGAAGTATGTATGATACAGACTAAAGAGACAAGGCTTTGAGGCATTCAGCATAGGACATTGTGTTTACTCTCTATATTCTTTTTGTAAGGAACCTTTGTGGACATTTCAGTTGCAGCATGTGTCTGGTCAGATACATACCAAAGATGGCATTATACTCTGGGTTTGATGAGGCTGAGTATAGTGGCATGATGACCTCTCTGGATTTAGATGCTATGCCCTTGCTTATAAGTTGAGCAATATAGAAAGATTTTCTTAATACCATGGAGACATTCATCAAAGGCTAGGTTGCTATCTATATTAGTTAGCAGATCCCTGCCTAGTCAATCAACTTTTAAGAGTGATTTATTAACAACGTAATTACTCGGAGTGGCCGACTTCCCAAAAGGTACTATAATGCATTTCTTGGTTGAGTTTTAAGACAGGGCTTTGGCACCAATGGTTTGTCAATGTTAGATCTTTCTAAAAGCTGTTCTCATCTTGGTGGGATTCAATGACAGCTCCCAGTTTGCAGTCAGCAGTGAACTTGGTTAGCCAGAGTCCTTTGACATTGGTTTTGACATCTGAGAACTAGATGCCAAAGAGGAGTGGACCTAGATCAGAGCCCTAGGGGACTCCACTGGTGACTGGCCACTTTGTGGAGGTTCCCTCATAGATCTAACTTCCTGGGTCCTAATAGTGAGCCAGTTAGCTATCTAGTGTGTTATAAAGGGGTTTATACCTAGTTCTACAAGTTTATTGACAATGCCTGCGTGTGGTATTCTATCACGTGCCGTACTCAATTCTAGGTAGCCAGTATGCACCATTTTCTTCTCATTCATTGCCTTAGTGACCTTTTCAAATTAGCCCATCAGATTCAGTAAGCATGACCTTCCTTTGATCAAGCCAAACTGGGATGGATCCAGTGTCTGGAGATCTCCTATGCCATTGCTGATAAGGTCCATGGCTTTGCAAATAAGATTATTGTAGTTTCCAGGATCTGCTGAAGGTCCTCCATTATGAAGGAGGATGACCATTACAGTACTGCTTTCACGTGCCACAAAGCCTGTTTTAAGACTGTAGTTAAATATTGTCATCAGGGGTTCTGATAAGTTATATTTTAGATTATTTATGAGACATCCTAGGATGTTATCAGGGCCCATGCAGGCTGTGTTCCTGGATTTAGTGAGTTCAGCCAATACATGCTCCCTAGTTACAGTTGAAGGAGTTATGTTTGAAGGTGAGAGAGGAGGTAAAATTGGAACTGAATTTGGCTGTTAACAGGTTTGCTGTATCTCCAGGCTCAGTGAATGTGACACCATTAACCACAAGTTCATCAGATTGCTATGTGTTGCCCTTGAGGTTTCTGACACAGCTGTAGAAGGCCTTATGGTTATCTTTCACATAAGAAGTGATCTTAACCTCAAAGTTGGCTTTGCTTGACCTAATTAGCCCTCTTAATTGTCTATTTACTTTGATGAGGGAGTTTTTATCTTTATGGGAATTACTCTTCCTGATTTTTCCCATTTTTTTCCCTTTTGTTGTGTATTCTGTTTAATTTGGGATGCCACTTTGGTGGTTTGTTTCTGGGGCTATGCTTGTGCTTATTTCTGGTAGGAAGAGCAGCCTTTATGCAGCCACAGACATGGTTGCACAGAGTTTCTGAGAGCAATTCTGCATAGGCTGGTGTGTTCTCTGGGTTTGGAGGGGCACTGAATTTTGACAAACCATAATAACAGGTAATTTGCCTTAGAATATTTCCTAACTGTTACTCATTTTAATGGGATTATGGAGCTGATTTTGATTTAGAAGGATAAGGCGTTATGGCTGGACCTTACCAGGAAGGAAGAGCCCTTGGTGGGGGTGGGGGTTGTGGTGAGGCAGCAGTCTCCCATATTTGTAAGCATGGGGTTCTGTATGTTGTAGCATCGAATGGACATAGTCACTATTTGGCCAAGGGTGTTTGTATTTACAAAGCCTAGGAATCTCTGTTCCTGTAGATTTGAGGCTGTGTAGGATTCCCAATATATAGAGAAGTAATCAAAGTCTCCCATGAGTAGGGTGTTAGGTTGGATGGTGTCTCCAGTAGGTCCAAGTATGCATTGTGAGCTTCTTGGGACATGGAGGGTGACCTACATCTGGTAGGATATGGTACAGGATTTTGTCTGCAGTGATTATTACACAGAGGAACTCCAGCACATTATCTTGTCTGACCACCCCAGACATGTGCTTGTTATTGACTGATATTGAGGCATCTCCGCTTTTAGCCCTTCTATATGCATCTGCTAGTCTAAATGTATTGAAGGCATGGAAACCTTGTGCTGCCCGGGTACTCTCTACCTCTTTTAACCAAGTCTCAGTAACTGCACAGATATCTGTATTCTCCAGTGTGAGGAGGGCTTGGAGGGAGTGCACTATATTTAGGCTCCTGGCATTGAGAAGTAACACGTTGAGGTTTCGTTGACTTGATTTTGCTATGTTGGTAGGTTTGTCATTTTGGAATTGCCTAAAACGGCACTCTGGAGTGGATAAAGATTTACCTAATATATAAAGGCCTAGAGGGAGAGGTGCAGACAATGTGGTCTGTTGACCATGTCCTCCTAAGCTGACAAATATTGGAATCCTTCAGAATGACATCAGAAAGTCAGCCAGTTGTTGAAATCAATAATTTTTACTCATATTATAGCATCATCCTCTATGATGGTAATATGCTGCTCAATGCTAGGCTCATACCAGCCTGTGACACATTGTCTGAAAGCTCCATACCATCTCTGCTCATTAAGTCCAAGAAGGTGCACCTCAGGTCATTTACACCTACAGGGACTATGATGTAGTCATACTGGTACCTGTCGTGTAATGACCTGAGAGCATGTGTGCAGGATTTCTCAAGGAGTCTTGCCATGAGTACCATGAGAATCATAGATGTCATGAAACTCAAGATGTTGAGATATTCCCTCTCAGTGACTGAAGTGCAAGTGAAAAACCTTAAAAACAGATCTAGACACAGATCTATTTTTTCCTGTGGAAGAAAAGATGCTTGAACTGAGGTTTCTAGTTGACATCCCAGGAGTACAATCTTGTGTGAGGGAGTCAAGAAAGACTTTTGAATGTTTTCTTGGAATCCCAGTTTGCACAACAGATCTCTTACACAAGAGAGAGATTCCTCACACCTTGAAAAAAGACTCTACAAAGATAAGCAAGTTGTTTAAATATGGCAAAATGTGGATACCCTGTAGCCTGCAATAAACTATAATTGCAGCTAGACACTATGTTGATACTCTTGATGCAGTGGTTACTCCAAATGCTAAGGCAGTGTTATTTAAAGCAGATTGTTCTTCACAAGAATAAACTGTACGTAAAACATTCTTAATACTTTCACAGTTTATCATAATAAACTTTGACACATCAGCCTGACAATTCTAAATTCTGAAAATCAAAGTTGCAGAAGATTACACTTTTCCCATACTCATCAATAATTTTCCCATCTTTACTAGAAAAAAGAAGTTATGTCTTACCATAACGTTCCATTTGTGCTGTTGATCTTCACCAATTTTTGACAGTGGGTCCGGTTCCAAACCTCGGAATTGACTCAGCCATATCTTCCAGCTCGCGCTCACCAAACTCTCGAGCCAGGCAGTACTCATAATGCTCCTCACAGAGATTACCTCAGATCAAGTTTGCCAAATAAATAGTATATAGAAAAAACAAAATATGGTTCACTATAGAGAGTATAGAGAAAGAGGCCATATATGAGCCCTATATTGAGAAATAGCTTAGGGCTAATCCGATCTACTAAGAGTCTCAAGATGGGGGTAGGGGTCTATATCATATATTTGAAATTCCAAAATATCAAACACCATATGTTCAAACTTGGAATTTCGAATATTGATAACACTGAACGCTCAGAATAGCAATTTTTTTCCCAGGGAAAAAAAATTGCTGTTCCGAGAAACATACACACAACACAAGCACACCAAAATAAATAAACCACACACATACAGTTAACAAAACCCAACCCCACACTAAAACACACATACATTACTAACTATCCACTTATCTTAACCCGCACCCTAGCCCTAAGGTCCATAACTATCACACACATACCCTTCGAAACTATACACAAACAAAGCAATTAATACACACACATACAGTTAACATAACCCAAACCTACACTACACCATACATACATTACTAACTATCCACTTACCTTAACCCGCACCCTAACCCTAAGGTCCATAACTCTCACACCACATTGGAGGAAATAGCTAAGCCACAGAACGGCCCACCGAAATCTTGCCCTAGGTAAGATTTTGATGTTCTGGGGCTTCGCTATTTTCACCATTCGATGTTGTGGGTTCGACGTTTTTATGTTCAATGTTTTACTTCTTCAAAGTTTTGATATAGACCCGGGGGAAGGTGGGTAGGAATATCTAAGATTGGTGAAGATCAACACAGATGGAACGTTATGGTAAGACATTTATCTGATGTTGTTAATGTTCACTCAATCCTTGACAGTGGGACAGAACCCCCAGCTACTTTAGCCTTGGGAGGTCTCATGGAAAAATATTCTTAAGCACCATAGAGCCGAAGTATGCTCGACATCTCGAGACCTGATCTAATGTGTAATGATTAATAAATGTATGATGAGAGGACGATGTGGCTGCTGCACAGATGTCATCTAGAGAAGCTCTGGCAAGAAAAAATTATGATTTCACCACAGCTCTTGTTGAATGGGCTTGAACTGGTTTGGGAAGTTGAATTCCTTGAGAATGACAGATGAACGTGATGCCGTCTCTAAGCCATTTAGCTAAAGTAACCTTAGCAACTGGATTATCCATACTGAGGGGAGAGAATGCTACAAATAACTGATCCGATTTTCTAAATTCTTTAGTTCTGTGAAGATATAAACAGTTGTCTGTGCCCACCTAGTAAATGAAGGCCATATTCCCCTTTGTTAGAAAAAATTAGGGAAAAAGACTGGCAATTGTAGTGACTGATTAATGTTGGTTTCAGAGACTACTTTTGGTAAAAAGGGGATTTGTTCTGAGTGCAACTCTATCTTTATGAAAAATCAGGTAGGGCGATTTGCATGATAGGGCCTGCAACTCGGAAACCCTTCTTGCGGAAGTAATAGCTACCAAAAATAATGTCTTTCAGGACTTCAAATCACAAGATGCTAATGGTTCAAAGGGGTCTTAGTAAGAGCTTGAAGAACAGTAGTTAGATCCCATGGGAGAGCTGGTTCTTTAAATGGGGGTTTTAGTAGCAAGAGTCCCTTCAAGAAGGCTTTACAAAGCTTGTGAGACATTAGAGGAAAGTCATTCCAGCCGGAATGGAAATTTGAAATCTCTGCCAGATGAAGTTTTATCGTAGATGCAGAGGAACCAGATTGGAAAAGTGTGTTTAGAAAATCCAGAAATTCATGAATGAGACTGGCATAAGGGTCCAGTCCTTATTTCAAAGCCCATCAAGTACATTTTTCCCATTTGCCTTAATACAGTTTTTTAGCAGAAGGTTTGTGATGAGTAATATTGATACATTAGACGGGGAAGAAAGGAAAGGATGCCTGGCAATCATGAGAATTGGAGAAGCCACGCAGTGAACTTGAGATGTTGAAGATTGGGATAAACCATGCCTTCTGGTTGAGTTAGCAGATCTGGAACTGGGTCCAAAATCCATAATTTCCGTATCAGATGAGGCCAAAGGAATTGAAACCAAACCTGTCGAGGCCAGAAGGGGCAATGAGGATTATTGACTTCTCCATCCTTTTGGCTTTCTTTAGGAATTGTGATATAAGAGGAGTCGGTAGAAAGGCATATAATACACTGGGATGCAAAATGTGGAGAAGAGCATCTCTGGGTGACTCCCCAGGAGAGGGGATTAGGACAAAGTAACTTCTGCACCTGTTGCTCACAGGAGAAGCAAGGAGGTCGCAGCAAGGTTGGCCCCAATGGCAAAAAATCCTGTCTGCCTCTACAGGGATCAGAGACCACTTGTGAGGCATAAGACTAGTTCTGCTCAAATTGCCTGCTATCACGTTAGAACTTCCCGGAATGTGCTTTGCTATTAGAAAGCAGTTGGAATAAATCACCCATTGCCAAACTCTGAGGGCCCTGAGTTCTCAACATAGTGGGTAAGATTTGGTTCCCCCTTGTTTGTTGATATACCAGACTACTGACATGTTGCCTGTCTGAATTGCTACTGTCCCTAGAGGAAGGGCATCTTGGAATGCTTGCTATGCTAACAGCACTGCCATCATTTTCAGAACAATGATGTGCAAATTGGCCTCGAATTGGGACCATGTGCCTTGGACTGTCTTTCCCAGGTAATGTGCCCCCCCCCAATAATCTGGGAAGCATTCATGGTCACTATGGCTTGGGGATGAAGCAGGATGAATTGCCTGCCCAAGATAATCTGGTCGGAGTGAAGCCACCATTTGAGGTCCTTTTTTTGCAATGGTTGGTAATCAAGACTAGATGAGACACTGGGTGGTGTATGAGAGACCATTGGGTTGCTAGTAACCACTGCAGTATTCGCATATGAAACCTCGCTAGAGGAACCAGAGTGATTGAAGCAGCCATAGAACCTAAGGCTTGAAGGACAAGTCTCGTTGCAACCCTGTTGTTTTGGAGAATTTGTCTGACTTGGACTCAGATGCTTTGTAGTCTTTCTGGAGGGAGAGAAGCAATCCCCAAAACAGTATTTAAATTACCACCAATGAAATTCAGTTGCTGAGAAGGCTGAAGGTTGGACTTTTTGAAATTTATTGTTATGCCTAGAGATGTGCAAACATTTATAGTGTAATCTCTTGCCTGTTCTAAAAGACACCTGGTGGTAGCGGTGAGGGGTCAGTCATCGAGATAAGGAAAGTCTCTAAAACCTTGCAGTCTGAGGTGAGCTGCAACTACTACCATGCATTTGGTGAACACCCTGGGGGCTGTGGTGAGAACAAAGGGTAGTGCTCTGAACTGGAATTGACTGGCTCCTAGACAGAAGCATAGAAACCTCCTGGAACTTTTTTCCATTTTTATGTAGTAATAAGCATCTTGGAGGTCTATAGAGCACATCCAGTTGCCTTTTTCCAAAAAAGGAAGTATGGATTGTACTGAGATCATCCGGAATTTGGTTTCCTGAACTGCCTTGTTAAAGTGGCTGAGATCCAAAATGGATCACCAGTTCCCTGTTTTTTTGGGCACTAAAAAGAATATTGAGTAAACCCCGGATCCTGTTTGGTCTTGTGGGACTTCTAGGATGACTCTTTTTTCAAGCAGTTTCTGAATTTCTAAGACTGGTGCTTCCCTTTGATTGGGTAGAACATCTGGGACTTTGTTCTAGGGTTTGGAGCATACAGATAGTGGAATTTCATAACCTCTGGATATTTTCCCTGCACCCATTTGTCTGAAGTTATTAATTGCCAGGCCGGTAGGTGCAGGGATAATCACCCCCCAACTGCCTCTAGAGGAGGGCAATCGGGCACCCCTTCAGGGATGCTGATAGGAAGTTCTAGAGAAAGATTCTCTGGACCCCTGATTCTGCAGTCCATTTCTGCCCCTAGGGCGGCATCTTCCATTGCTTTCTTCTCTGCCTCAGGGGAAGTCTTTACCTCGTGAGTCTTGGAAAGGCCCTTTGAAATTTGTAAAACATAGTCTCCCACTCCTTTTGGTCCTAGAATAAGGCCTCTGAAGGGTGGAGAAACGTATGCCTACAGCAGATAGGGTCTTACCATCTTGCTCACTTCTGGCTAGAGTATCTTTAAACTTTGGGCCAAAAAGGGTCGATCCATCAAAAGGAGCATTGGCGAATGACGCTTTGAATGGCTCTGCAAAGTCACACAAGTGCATCCAGGAGTGCCTTCTGATGGCTATACCTGAACCCGCTGCCCTGGTCATCCCCTCAGCTGCATGAGCAATGATCCTCAAGGATGAGTTGGAGATAGCATCTAAGGTTGCAAGCTGAGAGGAAACTTTGTCATGGACCTCTTCAGCCACTGCTCCTGAGGGAGTATTTGAAAGTTCTTTAATCAGATCTCTCTGTAATCTGGTTAAGTGTGCCATATAATTCAAGGACCTTAGAGTGAAGGTCATTGAAGCATAAACACGCTTCCCAAATCTATCCAACATCCTAGACTCCTTGTTAGGAGGATGGATAGTAGGAATCTCTTCAGTGATTTCCTTCTTGATGGCAACCGTTATCACCATGGCGTCAACGGGAATCCCTTTAGACCAATGTGGTTCATCTTTAGGTGCTGATAATATCTGGTCAGGTCTCTTGGAGACTGGCTCTATGGAGTTGGGCATCTTCCACGCCCACTGAGCAATCAGTTTAATGAGATCATCAGCAGACAGAGAGATCCAAGAAGTGGAATGTTGGGCACGAAAAGCCTCCGGGTATACTGATTCCTCTGAGGAAGGTTGAATGGATGACCAGCCACCTTTCTGTTTCAAGATTTCCAGGATGTCCTCGAAGGAATCATCATCAGGGGATGAGCTGGGGGAACCTTCCCCCTCACCAAAATCAGTATCTTCTGTGAAGGACTCTTCTGAGGAATCCAGGTGCTTCCTCTTGCACTTCTTCTTCGCAGGGACTCCCTTAGGGGGATGACCCGGGGAAGTATCTAAAGAGGAGACCACTAAGGTGGGAGTCACCTGGGACTTTTGTGCCCTCTGTCCCAGGGGTGAGACTGATGGTAGCTCAGGTCTAGAGCAGGTAGAAATCTGTCCCCACAGGGATGGCAAAAACTGAGAGTCTCCAGTGGATAATGCCTTCTCCATTATCCTAAAGGCTGCCCCCCCCCAAAGAGGGATGGGAACTTGGAACAGAAACAGATTCCTTCAGAACCAGGGTCACATCCTGCACTGAGAAGGCATCCTTTGGAACAGAAGCCTGGGTCGATCTTACAAAGGTTGAGGTGCCGAGAGACCTGGATGGTTCCAAATGAAAGGAAATCGATCTAAGTCCCTCAGACCCGTCCAGAGACTCACGACCCTGGGAGACCTCCAGTGCCGAGTGCTCAGAAGAACTCAAGACACCCTTCAGAACTGGAGACAAAGAAGCTATCGGTACCAAAGCAGTCAATGCTGGAGGAGTCAGAACAAAGGGCTCCAAGTCGCGACTAGAGTTGGAGGAAGATATGGGGGAGTTATAGATAGGCTTGTTCAAAGGCCAGCATGGCTAAGAACTGAGGGTAACCCCCCCTAACTGTAAGGAGATGGCCCACCAGTCTCAATATGTCAGCCTCAGACAGGCTCTTAGTAGACTGGACGGAGGATATGGAGGGCGATGTCGGAGGTCTGCCTTCCAAGAAGGGACTAGGTGGCATATCCTTCAATGGGTCGATGGCTGGAGAATATTGTGTTTGTGGTAGTTCAACTAACTTCAGTACCGAGGAATTGGTTGGTGCTGAAGCGGGAGTTGGAACGTTTGGTTTTCGATGTCAGTAGTTCCTCCTATGCCGAGGAGTTCTTCAGTACCAAGGATGGTTTTGGCAATTTCTTTGTTGGTTCCAAAGATCTTGGAACTGACAAAGCCCTTTTCCCCTAAGCAGAAAAAAATGAGGAAGAAGTGCTAGTCTTAGGCCTAGGCTCAGATAAAGCCTCTTCAAAGGTAGATTTAGGGAGTCCTTTGAGGAACAATTTATTTTTCTATTCAGTCAGGGTTCGAGTGGACATATTGAACATTCCTCTTGTAAGTGTATTTTTCCTAGACAGTGTACACATAGAGAGTGGTTATCAGACTTAGGCATCTTACCTTCACATTTTTTACATCTTTTAAAGCCTTAAGTACCTTTACTAGGCTTGCAGGTGAAATGTATTTCTGATCAGACATTTTTCAATCAACTGACAACAACCATTGCTAAAGTTGTGCGACAGAGAAAAGAGAAGAGAGTGAAGGTTTTTTTTTTTTTTAAATTAGAGGAAAGAAAGAAAGAAATTACAGAAGAATATCAGCAATGGTAATAACACTACCCAAAGGTAAAGAAAAGAAGTATCAGCAATGGCACAGAAGTTCTACCAACAGTAGGAAGAAAGGGAATCAAAGATTTTTAGAAATAAGCTAAGAGGAGCGAATAGATAGCGTGAAGGAAATATAAGAAGAAAAGTATGAAGAAATAAAGATAGCTAAGAAAAAAATTTAACAATTGGTCACTGAAAAGGAGGGTAGCCTAATGGTTCAGATGTTTGCCTTACAAACACAAGGTGCAGAGTTTGAGTCTCACAAGGGATAATTGGCTAGGCTTAAAATGGCTCACAAGGGTAGTTAGCCTAGTACTAATCTATGAACCTATGAAAAGGCAAGGCTCAAGAGAAGAAAACTGATGCGTCTGGTCTGCAAAGAGGCAAATGAGATCTGAGGTAATCTCTGTGAGGAGCATTATGGGTACTGCCTGGTTCGAGAGTGTGTTGAGCACAAGCTGGAAGATATGGCCGAGTTGGTTCCGAGGTTCAGAATAGAACCCACTGTCAAGGATTGGATGAAGATTAACAACATTGGATGAGTAAGATTGGAATTAACTAAGAGCTTAGCAGCAGTGGAATTAACTAAGCCTATAGCTGTTTGGTCAGGTTTGGGAATAGTATATAAAAACCTGGGGAACTTTATACATCCATTCTGTCTTTTTAGGGATAGCTGGGTGAATATCGGGAAAACTGCAGGCAGTTAAGTCGATCGTCATCTAAAGCAGACAGGGCAGGATAAATGGGTGTAGGTTCTGGAAAATCCTTCTGTAACAACACATAGTATTCTCTGAGAGACTGAGAAGCCTCAGTGTTCTCTTACTGAAAATACTGGGACATTTTAGCAGTGGTCTTAGTGAACGAGAAACCCCACAGGGAGAATCAGAAGCTGAGCGCTCATCTGAGTCTGAATCATAAATCTGAGGACAAAACCCTGAATCCATTCCTGCATCTTCTTGTTCAGATTCAAAATCTTGAATCTCTACAGAAAAGAAGAATCCCTCTTTCTTTTACCAGAAACCATTTTATAAAAAGGATTAATAGCCTCAATTAAACTCTCAGACAGTCCCAGTAAAGTATTCTTATCCAAAGAAATTTGAGGGGAGGTAGATATGTGCTTGTTTTTCTTTTTGACAGAAGAAATGGGACTAACGATGTTATGAAAGGCAAGAGTTGATGCTTCCTCAGGGATGGTCACAGCATTCTGACACTACAGGTAACCTTCCCTGTTCTCTCCCTCAGAAATTAGAAGAGTGACATTCCCATAACCACTGAGGGGACTCCAATAGCCACAGAGTTCATAGCTAACCCCTGGGCCATAGTTGCTGTAGGTGCTACACCAGAGGGATCCAGATTAGAAGATGAGTGGTCTGAGGTGCAACAAATGGTCACAGCAGAGTGACTCACCTGTGGCTGAGGCAATTTGCTAGCCTGCTGTGGTGGCAAAGGCTGTTTGATTACATATTTTTTAATGGTTGGAAGAAGGACAGACCATGGGAGCAGTAGTGTGTTCCATGGTCATGCTGAAAATGGCACCTGTTTCCCAGGGTAGACATGCAACAAATGCCGGTATGACTACCAGTCCAGAAAATGTACTTTTTCGACATAAAAAAGCACAGTAAAAAGCATTTTAAAACACTATGGCAGTCCCAGAATGGAAAAATAAACATATTACACCATAGAAAATATGTTTTCAATACGTTTGCACTATTTCTATCTACTTGTTTGGAGAGTTAGCTACCAACAACCGTCCACCCTCACCCACTTGCACCAGCCAGATAGTCATGGCCTGAACACCCCCAACTTAAAGATTACAGCAGAATAAATATATCTCCAGCCCTGCAAACGTGCAGACTTGTCTTTTATTCAGAATAGTCATGGACTGCACTCCTTCACCCCAAAGAATACAGCAGAATAAATAAAGCAACCACCCCTGTAAATGCTTACAGACTTATCCTTTATTCAGTCTAAGGAGGATTTACTTGTTCATTCTGTTATCCTAGTCATGGTCTGTTGAAAACGGTACCAGACTTAATGTCTTTTCTCTGCTTGGCCAGTACTCAGTGGTCTACTTTTATGGCTGTTACAACTAAAATAAAAAAATAGCACCTAAATCTATCCCCTATCCTTCTGTCTAATTAATGAGCTACACCCTGCTCTTGCTGGCAGCTTGCACTTTCTTAATTGCTTTTTACAACTACTGTTTTTTGACTCTCCCTCTTTGCCTGTATAGACAGTTCTACGTCAATTTGCTTCTTCCCTTTTCCATGCCCTGTAGTCTTCACTGCCTAATGAACAGACAATTTCTTCTTTGAGCAATAAATGTAGTTAGGTTTAAAAGTAGTTAAGAATCATCTCTTTTGTGATTTTTCCAAACTTTCTTTTTCTAAGCTGCGTCAATCTACTGCCTATCTCACACACCTTTGTTCGCATAATCGTAATAATCTTAAATCTCTTTTTTCACCTCAATACTTTAATACAATTGTATCGCCCATTCCTTTATAACTTTCAGTCGTACAGATTTATTTTTTTCACCCATGGCAGCTGCACTACCTTCTCTGTCTGCTTCATTCTCCTAACCTACCCCCTATTCCTACCCATATCCACTTCATCTAAACTTATAGCATTCTATCCTCCAACCCCTACAACAAAACAAATTCACCAAGGCATCCAACTGGCCTAACTCTTCAACTTGCAAACTCATCACAGGACCACCTAAATCCCTTCTCCCAATCTACTCCAACAAAAATAGTATATAACTTCCACCCAGCTAATTCTGTCTTTTCCTAACTGATGTATAATATGCTGGAGTGGAGCTTTCCTCCTCAGCCCTCTGCAGAAAATAGACATGTATCTAGCCAGACTAGCCCAGTAATACTGTATATTCAATTGTACTTTGCTTTTTTTAGTCATTGTTTGATTGTTTTATTGTTTGATTGTTTTTTTGATTAGTGATTTCTTTTTAAACTGTAAAATTATAGTATGATAGTGGAGCTTTTCTCCTCGGGCCTCTGCTGAAAATGGACATGTATCCAGCCAGACTAGCCCGGTTAACAAATGTAAAATAAAATAAAAAATAAATAAAATAAATGCTACTCCTCCACTCTACTCTCACTACTATACTAAGCATACTCACCATTGCAGCATTCTATCATACTCCCCTTACCCCCATTTCCCAACTCTATACTCATAGTCAACAAACATCCACTCATCAACTAAAAAACTGGACACAGTCTCTATCCATTAGGAACTGAGGCTGTATTAAAGAGAATGGCCAGACCCTTATGTCAGTATCAAACCTAAGAGACAAATATAAAAAATGGTACTACTCTCACCACTCTTACACTCTCCCACCAAACCCCCAGACCATCCCTTCAAACCAACCAAACCCCATCTAACCCATCAGCTCCCGCCATTACCAACACACAGCCCATTAATGGTAAACACAAACCACTACTAATGCACATAAACATTAAAGCATCTACAACAAAATTCTAGATCTCCATAAATGCACTGCAGCACACAACCTGGGCATTCTGATCATCACTGAAACTTGGCTAAAACGAAACACTAAAGCTGAAGACATCCTTCCCCCAGGATACACTGTAATAAGAAATGACAGAATACAGAAAAAAAGCTGTAGGGGTTGCAGTACTTTTAAAAACATACTAAACATCATCACATAACCACTGAGTCACCCCGATTAGCCCAGCACAGAAGTATTACCTTCCCACACTTGAACAAGCACAAAACTAGTTGCATTGCTGCCTTATATAGTCCCCCAGGCAACAACACTTCCATTCTCAAAGACCTCCTTCAATGGTTTACCACTAATGTAAATAAAGAAACTATTATATTATACTTTAGGGTGTGAATAGACTATTAACTTGTAAACACTGACTCCCTACCCTCACTATAAACCTATTAAGTTTCACTCAAGTAATCACCTCACCCACTAAAATCAATACACAAAGCATCAGGCACTCACTGGCAGACTACAGCCTTACCAACTCACCCTGAAAAATAAATACCTTTGGCTGCCTCACAGACATCAGTCCCCATCTCCCCACATTTATTACAAGACAAACTAACCACACCTCTAAACATACAGTATTAAAACAAGTACATACACTCTCCTCTTTTTAACAAAGTCACACTTATAAACTACCTTTCACAATACAACTGGAATACTTTAAAACAATACTAAATGACTCCCATAAGAACAAAAAGAACCAAAGTTAACCCTGCTCCATGGCTCAACAAAGAAACCAAACAGCTCATGCTAAATACAGACAAACTCTGGAAGACATGGTATAAAGACAGAACACAATAAAAGTGGCATATTTTCAGACAATTTAGAAATCAATGCAACTGACAATTCAAACTAGACACAATTACATTCTTTCACTCACTTTATGCCAATTACCACCGCATTCTCAAGCAATTTTTGACAACTGTAAAAATCCTACTATAGTCTGGTTAAATGGGTCTATGTTCGCTACAGAATTTGAAAAAATGTAAACCGTGTAACAGTGAATGGAAAACAGTGAACAGAACATTCATTGAACTACAACAGCATAGAAAAAACTATATCAAATGGCCATAGTCGGCCAACATCACACACACAACCAACCAAGTGGGGGCTGTGCCCACCCAACTATGTAAACCAACTCTAAGATCGCACTACAGTGGGGGAAAGGGCAAATTTTAAAAGGTTTCCCTGCACTTACTTTATGTATCACATTACTTCCTGGTTGCTGGCCAACTACGGCCATTCGGTGTAGTTTTTCCGACATTGTTGTAGTTCGATGATTGTCCCGTTTATTGTTTTCCTTTCACTGTTACACAGTTTGCATTTTTTCAGATTTGGTAGCTGAACATAGACCCGGTTAAACCACCATACCTTCTCCTACCACAAGCAATGATACAGACCCCATCGACACCCAATTCAGCACATACTTCATTTAATTTGTCCTCTCTCTACTAGAATCTAATTAACCCTGCTATCTCTCTATCCCTACCAACAATACTCACAATATCCCTCTCTTTCTTTTCCACCAAACACCTACCTCAGCTATCAAACATTACCTTCAAAAACTGAAAACCACTGCACCAGCTGCTGACAAACTCCCACCCAAGTACCTTATGTTAGCTGCCAATGTTCCAGCATACCCAATCTCAATACTTATAAACAGATCTGTCACAGAAAACTATGTTCTCATTGTCTGGAAAAAATCACATATTATACCACTCCACAAAGGTAACTCAAACACAGACCTCTCCAACTACTGCCCCATTGCAATTCTCTCCCCTCTGTTCAAAATCTTAAAAAGATGCATATATTCCCAACTCCTAGTCCATCTCATAAACAGCAAATTACTCTCCCTCACACGACATGGCTTTCGACAAAAACCACAGCACAACAGTAGCTCTGCTTAGTTTCTCTGAAACCATAAATACCAACAGAAACAATGGTAACATAAAATTCTCCCTGTTCCTGGATCTATCAAATGTATTTGATACATTATCCCACCAACTCCTAATCATTGTACTGTCCTTCCTATCACTGTCTCATTCAGCTCTTACTTGGTTCTGCAGCTCTGTCTTCAACAGACAACACGACTCCTTGTTTCCGGTGGTGTACCATAAGTGTCAATTCTAAGCCCAGTACTTTTCAATGTTTTCACAAGCAATTTGCAGAAGGCCAGCAAACCTGCCACCTTAGTACAATATGTCAATGATGCTACCATCATCTGCTTAGACTCAGTGCTTTTCAGACTCAGATCTCTTTCAACAACTTGTACATCCTTTAATGTTACTTTGTCAAACACCACCGCCATACAAACTGTAACAAATAACAAACAACTAGGAGTCATAATAGACAATAACCTAAAATTTGACCTACACATCACCCAGGCCATCAAGAAAACTCACCAAAAACTGGACTTTCTCTACTGAAACAAACCCTACCTCACAGACTCATTAAAAAAAATCCTTACCGGCATTAATATTAACCAACATTCAAGCCACTCTACTAAATAAATTAGAGGCATGCTTTAACAAAATATCCAAGTTTGCAGCTAATGCATCCTGTTGTACACACCTCTTACTTAACATTAAAGAAGCTCAAATGGCAAGAACTCCCTAATCACCTTACATTCACTCATCTTCAAACTGCCCACAAAATAATACACAGACCAGATACATGCTCTTCTCTACAAAAAATTCTCAAGTGCTTGTTCCCACCTCAATCCTATTAGTCCAGTGCAAAGGTTAAAACCTGTTGAGTGTTTTATATTAAGAATTTTTAGTAAAAATTTTTTTGTGGACAGGTGAAATTTATTGCATAGGACCAGCTATTTTTGTTCTCTTCATGAGAAACAATAATTTAAATCCTTCTGGGGGAGATGTCACTTTTTCTTTTTCTAAAGGAAGTTCCTGCCACATTTTCCTTTTTTAGGGAAGGATGCTTGGTTTTAAAAAATAAAATTCATGAAATCATACACTAGTATGACAAGGTCCTGTGGACTGATCTGCTGTGTAGAAGCTGTTAACCCATGCAGTGTAGACTTGGGCAACCAAATGCTGCTTTGAATTGAGAAGCTTGGTTTTGGGTCTGGTAGACTGCAAGGGCTCAAAATGTGGATTGGCAGCTGCGGCCTTAGTCCAGCCTCCAGGAAGATCTTCACTGACTACCACCAGAGGGATTCTGCCCAATCCTTAGCTCAGCTATATGTTTTGGAAGTCAGACAGGGCTGAAAAATTCAGCTCCAACTTTGCCTCCCACTCCCACACCCAGTTGCCCCCCTCCCCCAGGAAATACAATCTAACATAATGCCTCCAACTATCAGGAGGAAGCAGAACTTAAATGCACTCTCTAAGGCCAAGAATACAGCATTGATGGGCCCTGATAACATCTCAGGATGCCTCCTAAATAGCCAGAAATATCATCTGTCACAATCACTAGTGTAAGTATTCAACTAAGGTGCCAACACAGACTCCATGCCACACAAATGGAAGACTGCAATGTTCCTCCCTCTGCACAAGGGTAGTAAATCAACAGATCCCAGGAATTACAGACTCATATGTCTAACTAGTCTCATAGGCAAAGCCATAGAAAGAATTATCATAGAAATAATTAACTGTGACAGAGAAAACCTTTGGACATTGGACTTAACCAAGTTTGATTTCAACAAAGGCAGATGATGCCTACTGAACCTGAAGAACTTCTTTGACAATGTCATCAAAATAAAGGATTGGCGTAAAATGGTGCATAATTAGGTAAGGCATTTGATGCAATGCTCCACGTGGGCATTGAAAATCAGCTCAAGGAAATAAGTATAAATTTATATTTAATTCATTGAACAGCCAGCTGGCCCACAGATAGGACCCAAGAAGTTTGGGTTGGAGAGACCACCTCAACAATCAGACCAGTTACTATTGGTCTTACCAAGGGCTTTGTGCTGAGTCCACTACTGTTCCGCATCCAGTTTTCAGAAGTCAAGACCAATGTCAAGGGCCTCTGGCTTACCAAGTTTGCAGATGACTGCAAGCTAGGAGCTATTATAAAAATCCCCTAAGATACTAGCATTTTACAGCAAGATATGACACAAGCAAATGACTGATGTCAAAGCCACAGCTTAAAACTCAGTGCCAAAACATGCATAATAGTACCTTTTGGGAAACTAGCCAGGGAACCCAGGAAACTACTTCAGTTATAAAACACCTGTAAAAGTAGACACGGTACTTAGGGATTTAGGGACTTATGTAGATAATAACCTGGCATTCGATCAACATGTGTCTAAAGCTATCTGTGTTACTCAACTTGTAATTAAGGGCATGGCATCGAGGTCCAGGGAATTCAATATGCCACTCTACTCATCCATCATCAGACAATCATCTATATGTACCTAAGCAGACAAATGCCACAACTGGAATGTCCACAGAGATTCCTCACAAAAAGAATACAGGGTGAAAACACAATGTACCGTGCAGATCACCTCAAAGTCCTATCTTTAGACTCTATTTCCTACAGACTGCAGAGAGGTGTTTTATGCCTGGCATACAAGCCATCCTTGGATTCTGCTCTGATGAACGTTTTGTATATCCACAACATGATCAGCACCAGAATACTAGGTCTATGGAATTAAACTTTGTTTGAGACTTAAATAGGATATGTTCGAGGGACAAGTACATATCTCAGAAAATACTCATTCCCTGGAATAGGCTTTTCATCCATATGAAATAGAAACCTTCCCTAACCCATTTCAAGTGCAACCTGGACCGCTGGATGGGAAATTGGTCTGACATATATGTCTCTACTGGACAGAGACAGCCATTATATCATACTCTAACAAGTGCACCTTAAAGTAACCTCCAAGGCACAATACCTCACAGGATACATTTGTGTTATAAGGCTAGGCTTATAAAGTCCTGATTGGTCATTAGTCTAGTAACCACCTATGATCCTATGAAGATGCTCTGGACCTGACCACTGCCCACCCAGTTCTGATTCATGACAAAACTGATGGAAACAAAGGCATGGCGGCCAACACTGAGGTCATTCTAGAGATTTCAGGCCCACTAGACATTAGTATAGGGGGCTGTGAACGTGCTACAACTGAATCAACAATTTTGAGCAGAGTGGGATGTTGGACACCATAAGGGTTTTGCCTGCTTCCCTGACATCCTTCTTTAAACAATTCTCTTTCCATTTTTTTTAGGAGATTGGTCTGGGGACTGGTGGACAACATCACAAGCATAGACTTAACACTATCTTCCCTAAGGTATCTACTATGGGAGTGGGTCCTTAGTCCCATTTTTAAAACAGGTGCAAAACTGACAATTAGGGACAACATGTTCATGGCTTAGGGAAAACAAGCAATAAGAATGAACGTTCCTGGGAAGAACTTGTTTCTCACATTCAAGACAGGTAGTGACCTTATCTGACAATAATCATAAACAATTCCCAATAATAAGGAATAAGAAAAGTTTCCCCAATGAGGTACTTAGGTTTAGTGAGTCTCTGGCCTCAGGTCTGGCTAACAAACAGAACCGCGAATATTACATTAGTGTGGTTATCTCTGTTGAAAATGCAGTGGTAGTCTGCTAACACTTCTTTGCTATCAACAAGCAACAACATGTAATCTTTTATTCTATTAACTTTACCGTCTTGCTGTGCAGCCAACAATATTACTATACCATACCTTCAAAGGTATCGACCATTCTAAAAAATGCCAAAGAAAATGATGATTTTCCACTGCCAGTTCTTCCACAGATTCCCACCTACAGGGTTAAGAAAAAAAGAGATGAGCATTTAGACTACTGACTTAAATGTATTATTGCCACAGAATATGATATATTCTTCCAGTCGCTTTAATTACAAAACACTACTAAATGGTTGTATCATCAGCGGTATCATAGGTTGAACCAGGTCCAAGTGAGTATGGAGCAGGAAAAACAAATATGTAAACCAAAGGACCAAAATACACCAAAATGGTGCACCTGCTTGCAGAGGACAAAACCACCGACCACCAGCTGATTTGAAATGTGCTGGCAACCACTAGCACATAAATCAATATACAATGAGATTGAAAATAAAGACAGGCATTACAAGGAAGGCAAAAACAGTCTGTGAAGAGTATCCATTCTTCACCATTGACATAAAAATTCCAGTGGAAATCCAAAAATATAGTAAAAGCCAAAAAATGCAAAGGGCCCAGGGGAATATTCAAAATACTGAAAACTTTAATAAACAGTTTGTAAAAAAAACTAAAGTTCAATAACATATAGTTGAGTACTTTCATCCTGTGTATCAGACAGGACTTCTTCAGAACTAAATTGTAGATCAGGCCTCCTAAATTTTATATATTATCCTGACCCAGTTAGAGTGAACTAATCAACATATACCTAAGGCCTTCATTGTAGTACCTGTTTTTAATTTTGGTCTCACTGTATATTAATGTACATGGCCAGAGGTTTCTCGCATGTTTCACATCACCTAACGGTCGGTGGGTTTCTCATCTGTGAGAAGGTACACCCTTTAGGAGTATTGTGGTTTTTCTGTACCATAGGTTTAGTGCATTAGTATTACATGAGGATGCAGTCTCTGTATAGGTATAAGACTCAATATACAGAAACTATTTAAATGAACTGGCACTTAAAAATCATCCACATATAAAATAAAAAGAAGGAGAAAAAGTCTATGCACCCTATGTTTCTGCTATTTTAGATATGCCAACTCTGACATTAATAGTGGAAAAAAAGGCAGATTCCCTTATCCTACTTTGCACAACTTCACACAGAACAAAAAATGGCTCACATCCACATCACTACAAATGAATCTAAAAATATGATATACTTAAGTGCTAAAGCTCATCAATATAAGCATAGTTGATTATCCTTATGTATCAATGTTATATACTTCAATGAAGTGCATAAACTACAAATTTTGACTGTGGACATTGACATAAAAGATGGCACTTTAGCTATACATAGGTCTTAATACACACACACACATACACACACACACACACACACACACACACACACACACACACACACACACACACACACATATACGTGTGTGTGTGTGTGTGTGTGTGTGTGTGTGTGTGTGTGTGTGTGTGTGTGTGTGTGTGTGTGTATAGATATATATATATATATATATATATATATATATATATATATATAAAATGTAGATAAAGATATATATATTTATATGCATTGAAGGCCATATCCCCCCATCCTGGGACTGTAGATCCCACACAACTGTTAACCATCTCTATATATCAATCAAAGTGGATTGACAATACAAAGGTCAACCAAAATAAAATTCAATCTATGTTGGGACAACATTATGAATAAATATATATAGGTATGTATATACACACAAGCGTGCACATATGTATATATATCCATATGTATGGGCATATTACGTATATATATATATATATATATATATATATATATATACACACACATATATATATATATATATATATATATATATATATATATATATATATATGTATGTATATATAGGTTTACTATCACTTGACTGAACTGCACTTGATTAAAAATCAAATGTTTGAAAGAATTTGACTAAAACCCATTTCACTAAATTACGAATGATAGGAAAGTGTAGAAGTGCAGGTATTATATGATGTGATGGCACCATTTCTGAGGATATGATTTGCCAGAGAAGTAAGTCAAGAAGATTATGTGTGGATTAGCAATGCCCCTGTCTTGTAGCAACCCCAAAGGTATAGATATTTACATTTGTGCATCAACACTGATTCACTGTTTATGCTGTTTTTCTTTTGTCCAGTGGTTGTGTGGTCATGGAGTTAGTATATATTACTGGGAAGGGGTGCACAGGGGAGTTGCCCCCCCCTGCAAAAACATTTTTTATGTTGTATTTTCTTATCTTGAATATTTTCAATGACTTGTGATTCACTGAAATAGGTTTCAGTCATCTGGGTTTTCAGTCAAATGGGTTTCCACTCAAGTAGGTTTTCAGTTTTCAGTCAAATTATTTCAAACATTTGACATTTAGTGAAATGCAGTTCAATCAAATGATAGTAAACCTATATATCATTATGTCATGAACAGTAGAAAACGCACAAGAAAGACTCACATAAAACACTGAATGACTCATAAGAGTGAACCACAAAACACTGAACATTTCTTTCCCACTAAAAAAGCCCTATATCAGTAAAAACCAGCTATAAAACTGAGATCAGGTGCTGTCTTGGTAGTGATACTGTTAGTGTTTTTGTAATGTTATGTGTAGTGTTAGTGTTATGGGTAGGGATAAGTTGGGGTTTGGGTTACAGTTAGCAAACATGAGTAAGGTGACCAGGGGGCAAAGCCTACGAAGTGACAGGCTACACATGAGTGATCTGTAGAGTAAGCAAATTATATGTAGCCTGTATGTCAAACTCATGTGAGTCAGCATGAAAAAATTCTCCCAGTTAAAACTACTGCTGCATAACTAGATAGCAGCAATACATACATACATGGGTAAAGGGAAGGGATTTTTTTTTTTATTTGTATATCCATTTCATTGTGGCACCCTGAGGATGGTTCTATGGCACTTCATCATAGGTTCATTGGTAGGTACTAGGCTACCGGCCCTAGGGCCTATACAAGCCTAGCCATAACAATTCCCTGGCTATTGCTTCCCACAAATATTTACTTTCCTGGACCCCTGTCTAGCAGGGCTACTGATGTGATACCCGGGGTGAATTTCCTATCTCCCATCCAATTGTCAAGGTTCCTCTTGCAAAGGGCCATTGAGGCACTCTGCCTGGCATGTATTGCCAGCCTATTCCAGAGTATGGGGAGTCTCTGGGTCAGGAACCTATCCCTCCAGCATGTTCAATTCATCATGATGACAAGGTTAAGATCCCTTGAGCGTGTGGCTTGGAGGGATTGGTATTTCTTTAAGTGTAGCTTGCCCAACAAATCTGGGTTTGACATGGCCTTGTATGTTAGGCAGAGATTGCCTCTGAGTAGGCGATATGTGACAGAGTATAGCTGGAGTTTCTTTAGACGGTCAGCATAATGCATCTGCTTTAGGCCTGTGCTTCTTTTTGTGAGGTATTTCTGTGGCCTTTCTAGTTGTTGCAGATGTCTTGTGAGGTACAAACCAAATGGGGCATTGTATTCTATAATGGCTCTAATGAGGGATGAGTACAGAGGGACAATGACCTCCTTTTTTCTGGATGAAAAGCCCTTTGTGATGAGATGTGACACGTAGAAGGATTTTCTAACTGTTGTGGCTATGTGGTTATCAATAGTGAGACCACTGTCCACCTGTGTCCGTAGGTCTCATCACACTTTCAGTGGTTAGTGTACTGCCACCTATGTGGTAGTTCACAGGTACATGTTTTTTCCTAAAGGGGACAACTAGACATTTTTTGGCATTTAAAATAAAAAATCCAAACTTATACGTGGAAACACCGGTTTAATAGGACACAGCACAGAATCCCAATGACTAAGCGCTTTCACCATAACAATGGTTTCATCAGAGTACTGTTGGGAAGTACATACAACATTTAAATAACATGAAACTCTATTACTCAGCCAATCAACATTCAATGACATCATCACAGCACATTTAAATTTAAACAAACAGATGCCAGACTGTATTACAAAATATAACTTACTCAAAGTCTAAAATATATAATATGTAAAAAATACTTTTTACTAAAAGATGCTAAAAATTTAACCTGTACTTAAATTAAACTTGAACACAGATCTTAAAAGTGTATAAGACCTTTTTATCTACAAAAAAAATGTGAAACACATTCATATCCTAGTTGCTTTAGTCTTAAGCATAGGGAGAATAGCAATACTGTCATTAAACCTCGGTGGATGAGTGGCATTTAATCTAAGTTGCCACATAGTCTCCAAATTTTCCACCTTGAGCTTTAAATCACCCCCTCTTTCATTGCATTTCAACCTGTCTATAACAAAAAAAATACATTTTTTGAAATTGGCATAGTTTAAACTATGCCTATACAATGCATTGTGGGCATCTTTAATTCTGATGGCCCTGACATGTTCAGCTATTCTCTCCCTCAGTTTATGTACAGTTTTACCAACTTAAAAATTTGTGCAACTGGTGCAGGTTGCCACATACACTAACATATTAGTGTTGCAACAACACCTACCCGGGCAAGCTAATGTATGATTGTACCCAGTGACAGACACATAAGGGCCATCATTGATGTACTTACATGCCCTGCATTGCAACACTGGGAACAAGTACAGCCAAGGATATCACTACCAGAGCAACTGGGGCCAAAGGACAAATTAGATATAACTTTTGATAGTGCAAATATGTATTCTGGTGATGAGGAGGTTGACTGTAATTCCTTTGTCGAGCATGCTTTAATGAATGAAGCTCTGCATTGTGATATACTTACGAAGGACAAATTTATGGTGTACAACTACACCTCATTGACTTTAACTAACTTTCATCACAGAAATAAATACTAAAAACACCGCAACACACCTACAAGATAAATGGTCCATTACACAAAAAGAAATTAAACTCCAGAGTTATTGTGATGGTAATGAAGCAGCCAAGTTCCACAGGAGGTTTAAAACCGTAAATAATTTTTATTGTGTCGGATACCCAGTAAGCGCTTTCACTTAACAGCTTCCTCAGACTGTCAAGCATTAACATGAAATCAAAATTCTTATATAGAAATTCAAAAATACTAAAACCAATCATTACTGAGTACCACTTAATAGATAGAAAATTTTTAAAGGTATACTTATAAACAATATACATGTGTACATATATGAGTATAAACTGAACAAAAGCTCCAAATACTCATTTTAGCAATGAATACATACAAATAAAACATAATATAAAATCTATTTCTGCCTATATAAAATATTTTCATTCCATACTTCAAGTTGACAGTGACATCAACCAAATAGTAGGTGATCAACCCAGATTTACATATAAGAATAGAAAGAACCTAAAGAGGCTACTATGCCACAAACAGGCTAATCATTACGTCAAAGACAAGGTAGGTTTAATGCGACCCTGTGGAGCATGTAACTTTTGCTCTTATATTGACATATCTGAAAAGTTTTATTATCCAGACTTAAAGGAGGACTTCATTTTCAACATAGAAGCTACCTGTAAAAGTTCAAACCTTGTGTATTTAGCTATATGTCAGACTTGCCAATCGTTCTATGTTGGCAAAACGAACAGGGTCTTTAGAGATAGAATTCATGAACATATTTATCACATTAGGAAACAATCAAATCATAACGCTTTGGCCAAACATGTATCCCGTTTAGGAGAGTAACATCATTTTATGTTTAGAGTCCTTGAGCTGATTCCATCTAGCATAAGGGAAGGGGACATTAGGAACCATACAGAGTACAAAGAAAATAATTGGATTATTGTGCTTAGGGCAGATAGAGGTCATGGATTGAATGAAAGGGCGACAATAAAGCCCTTACTTAAGAAACGCAGAATACTGAAATAGTGAAAATATTTTATATAGGCAGAAATAGATTTTATATTGTGTTTTATTTGTATGTATTCATTGCTAAACTGAGTATTTGGAGCTTCTGTTGAGTTTATACTCATATATGTACACATGTATATTGCTTATAAGTACACCTTTAAAAATTTTCTATCTATTAGGTGGTACTCAGTTATGATTGGTTTTAGTATTTTTTAATTTCTATATAAGAATTTTGATTTCGAGTTAATGCTTGACAGTCTGAGGAAGCTTTTAAGCGAAAGCGCTTACTAGATATCCAACACAATAAAAATTATTTATGGTTTTAAACCTCCTGTGGAACTTGGCTTCTTCGTTACCATCACGATAATTCTGGAGTTTAACTTTCATCACAGTTTATTGAGCAAGGGTACTACCTTTGTGCATGAATTTTCCTTGGACATTGCTGATGTGTTGATTAACTTAAAATTGTACATTAGACAGCTTAATTTAAAGTTGTTTTTTAAGGGGAATGTTTTAACTAAAGAAAACGTTTTAATGCACAGAAGCAGTTTGTTCATTGCACCTCAGAATGTGGATTTGTCAGTGTTCGAAAGGCTATATGAGGTTGAATTAAGAAGAATTTTGAATAGTGACAACAGTAAAAAAGTACATGACAATTTGTCTGCTGAGGAGAGGAAGGCACTTTTGAGTTTGATTAAAAATCATGAATTGCGGTTGATGAAACCAAACAAAGGTGGAGGGATGGTCATTATGTCTCAATATGACTATGTCTTTAGGATTTGTGAAATATTAAATGATCAACTAACCTACATCAGAGTTAGTATCAATACGGTTAATAGGGCTTATTGAAAGATAAATTTATTCTTGTTAGATGCATTATTTCAAGGCACTTTGGAAGAGGATATATACAAGTATCTATCTGTTCCACATCCGGTTATATTGGTTATGTTCAGTATACCCAAGACACATAAGTCTATTTCTAACCTTCCCTTTAGGCCTATTGTGGCAGTCAGAGGATCCAAAAACTGAACCATTGGCAGCCTTTGCTGACTTATGTACTAAAACAGTGTTGGGTGAATTTGGGCACATTTTAAGAGACTCTTGGCATTGCTTGGAAAGACTTAGGGGTGTGGACTTAGTGTAATTTTCTTTCCTCACTATTGATGTGATCAATCTTTTTACTACAATACCCCACGAAGAGGGTTTGGACTTCTTTAGGGAAGGTCTATTGAATAGTAAAACATGTAACAGGACTAAAATAAATGTATTGGTTGATTTAATGGAAATTGTCCCAAGGAACAATTTCTTGCTCTTCGAAGGGGAAATGTACCAACAAATGGCCAAAGTAGCTATGGGAGCAAAATGTGCCCCTGTTTTTGCCAACTTAGTACTCCTGTTTTGGGAAGAAAGTTTTGTCTTCACCTCTAGGTTTATGTCCAAAATTCTGTTATATAACGTATTTCTGGACAATATTCTCATTTTATGGAAGGGAAATGATCAGGAAGCCAATGAGTTCCTTGAGTTTGTCAATAGTACCACTACTTTTTTCAGGCTTACTCTCTCCTGGCATCCAAGTGAAATTAATTACTTGGACATTAATCTTAAATTTGATGGTACAGTTTTGGAAAGTAGTATCCACAGGAAGAAAACCTTTTCCAGTGCAATGCTCCATTATAGCAGGTGTCACCCTTACCATCAGAAGAAGGGTATCATCAAGAGGCAGATGGTTAGGCTGTCCAGGTTGTTGAGTAACCCTGACATATTCAAACAAGAGCTGTTACAACTTGTGGGTATGTTCCTAGATAGGGGTTACTCCTTAAAACTAATTTTGAGGATTAAGCATGAAATTTTAAAGAAAAGGAACACCCTTTACCAACCTATTCTTGGTGCAGGGCTTCCTGTGAAGCCTATTCAAGATTCAGCTGATGTTTCTGCTGTAATGGTTCTTAAGTACAATCATTTGGCTCAGGACATTGTTTCAGTGTTCAACAATGCATGGCATTTGGGTCTCACAGATACATGCAAGGAGATCTTAGGACCCAAACCAAGGATAGTGTATAGTCGAAAGAGGAATGTAAAAGATATTACGGAAAATCCCTCCAGAAAATCCTTGACTTCTAGAATGTACAAATATGGAGCGTGCAGGACTCACTGGGTACAATCGTACATTAGCTTGCCCAGGTAGGTGTTGTTGCAACACTAATATGTTAGTGTATGTGGCAACCTGCACCAGTTGCACAAATTTTTAAGTTGGTAAAATTGTACGTAAACTGAGGAAGAGAATAGCTGAACATGTCAAGTCCATTAGAATTAAAGATGCCTACAACGCATTGTATAGGCATAGTTTAAACTGTGCCAATTTCAAAAAATTTATTTTTTTTTGTTACAAATAGGGTTAAATGCAATAAGAGGGGGGTGATTTAAAGCTCAAGGTGGAAAATTTGGAGACTATGTGGCAACTTAGATTAAATGCCACTCATCCACTGGGGCTTAATGACAGTATTGCTATTCTCCCTTTGCTTAAGACTAAAGCAACTAGGATATGAATGTGTTTCACATTTTTTGTACATAAAAAGGTCTTATACACGTTTAAGATCTGTGTTCGAGTTTAATTTAAGTACAGGTTAAAATTTTAGCATCTTTTAGTAAAAAGTATTTTTTACATATTATATATTTTAGACTTTGAGTAGATTATATTTTGTACTACAGTCTGTCATCTGTTTGTTTAAATTTAAATGTGCTGTGATGATGTCATTGAATGTCGATTGGCTGAGTAACAGAGTTTCATGTTATTTAAATATTGTTTGTACTTCCCAACAGTACTCTGATGAAACCATTGTTATGGTGAAAGCGCTTAGTCATTGGGATTCTGTGCTGTAACCTATTAAACTGGTGTTTCCACATATAAGTTTGGATTTTTTACTTTATTTTCTTGGTTTTTGCATCATTTGAAGTGTTGTTTGGTTTTATTTTTTGACATTTAGCTTTAGCTCATGGCTCTGGCACCAGGCATCAGTTTCGGTAAGGCTCTTTTGTAATATATCCACATAATTTGGGGATTCAATAATGACTCCCAGCTTGCAGATATCTGTGATTTTTGCAAACCACAGTCCCTTAGTGTTGGCCTGTACTTCAGAGAAGTAGATGCCAAACAAGAGTGGTCCAAGGACAGAGCCCTGCGGTACACCACTTGTCACTTGTCTGGAGCTGGATTTGGAGTCAGCTACTTTTACAGTGTGTGTTCTGTCAGTAAGTCAATTTGCAACCCATCGAGTGACATAGGGATTAAAGCCCAGCTTAGTAAGTTTATCTATGCTTCCAGAGTGAGGGATATTGTCAAAAGCCTTGGCAGGGTCCACGTAAGCTGTGTGAGCCACCTTACCCTCACCCACAGCTCTGGAGACTGATTTGAAGAAGTCAATCAGGTTCAGGATGCAAGATCGGCCCATCACGAACCCAAACTGGGTGGGGGTCCAGTGTTTGAAAGTTGCCAATGTCTTTGTTTATAAGTTGCATGATAATACATTCCATGGCCTTGCAGATCAGGCTCGTCAGACTGATGGGACAGTAGTTCCCAGGATCCAAAGTGGATCCCCCCTTGTGGAGTGCGATGACTGTAGCTGTGCACCACTCTGTGTGCACGAAGCCTGAGGTGAGGCTATGATTAAATATGACACATAGATGAGGTGCCAGTTCATTTTGTAGTTCATGCAGTACACAGCACAGGATATCGTCTGGTCCCATGGATGCTGTATTCTTGGCTTTGGAGTGTGCGGTTTTTACCTGAGTGGCCATGATTACTGGAATTTGGCATTTTTCGGTATTGAGATGGGGCCTTTAGGGGGTGAGAGGGGGGTGAAGTTGGCACTGAATTTATCTGCCAGGATATTGACAATATCCTTGGGATCAGTATATCTAGTGCCATTCTGCTGTAGCTCAGAGCAGAGCTGAGAATTGCCATTTAGATTCTTGACATAGCTATAGAATGCCTTGTGGTTGTCTTTGGAATCTTTGGCAATTTTGTTTTCATAACTAGCTTTGGAAGACTTTATGAGGGATCTCAGCTTTCTACTGAGGCTGGTGAGGGAGTTTTTTGAATCCTGGGTTCTTCCTCTTTTCTGCAACAGTTTCTTCCTTCTGTTATACAGCTTGTTTATGGCAGGGGACCACCAGATTGGCTTCCCTTTTTTAGAGGACAGCATCTTGGTCCTATTTGGGATGGCTCAGTCCATGCACGAGTGAATGTGCTCATACAGCACCTTAGTGTAGGATTCAGCAATTGAACTTCCAGTTCCCATCTACATGAGTGTCATGAAGTTTGTTACTTCTGACTTGAGAAGCATGAAGTTGGTTTTTGGAGAAGTTTTTATTTTTTATTTATTGACATTTGTTAATCGGGTTAGTCCAACTGGGCTTGTGGCCCATTTTCAGTGGAGACCCTAGAAGAAAAGCTCCAATAAAACATAAAATATACAGTTTACAAGATAAAATGCAAAAAGCAGTTATATATACAATTTTGTACTTGTACATTCAACATATGGAGATTATACAGAGATAAAATTCTTAAGTCAAGGAAGAAAGATATTACTATTTGAGCAGAATAACCAAGTATATACATTATTTACATCAATTCAAAAAACAAACTTCAAAGAACTTCAACAGTGGTGGTTTAATATCATTTGAGAAGAACATAATTTCTGAGGGGGAGAAATGCCTATGTATAAAGAGGAGGGGAAAAACAGAAGTAGAGAGGGGGAGTTAAGTTGGTGATTGACAGGGGCAGACTTTGGAGTTAAGTAGATGAAGTTTAAGTTTCTCTTTGAAATGGGATGGGCGTACTATACTGCATATTTCTCTAGGAAGTTTATTCCAAGCTTGGACCATAGAGTACTTATATAGGAGTTTGCCCACTGATTTTTTGGGTTAATATATTTGTAATAGATGCTGGTTAGATGTCCGGAGGGTACGAGGTGGAGAGTAGATGGTGATGAAGGAAGAGAGAGCAGGACATGCTACAGGTTTATAAAGAATAGTGTGTATCATTTGAAGTTGGGCTAATAACAATAGATGTGGGAGTTCTAGCCAATTGAGAGAGTTTAGAGCAAGATAGTGATGTGTATTGTAGGGAGAGCTGGTGATGAATCGAGCTATTTTTTGATAGGTTTGCTGGAGTTTGTTTAGTGTGGTAGTTTGTATATGGTTTAGCAAAGGGGCAGTGTAAAGAAGTGATGGGAGAAGTAGAGCTTGAGAAAGGGAGAGTTTGGAGTTAGTAGTTAAGTATCTTTTGTGGCAGTATAGTAAACCTGATCCTTTGATTTGTCTTCTTGATGCATTGTAGGATGTGCAAGTTGAAATTGAGTCCATCATCAATAATAACACCTAGGAGTTTGGTGTGGGATTCAGGTTTAATAGTAGTGTTGTTTGAGGAAGAGATGGCAAAGGAGGATTTGTGGTGAGCTAGAGACTGAGGGAGAAATAATAAGAGTTTGGTCATTTTAGGGTTGAGGATGAGTAGATTAGCAGATAACCAGCTTTTTTTGGCTAGAAAGACCTGTTGAGTGAGATCATGGAGTTCAGAGATGTTATTTGAGGTAGAGATCAGAGTAGAATCATCTGCGTATTGTATGAGGGAAGATGTATTGCAAGCTGTATGAAGATCATTGGTGAAAATGTTAAAGAGAAGGGGCCCTAGGATGAAGCCTTGTGGGACCCCTGTTGCGACAGATAAGAAAGGAGAGGAAGAGGAGAGCCATTTTACTGATTGTTGCCTACAAGATAAGTAACTGGAGAACCAGGCAAGGGAGGTGGAACTCATACTGAGATTAGCAATTTTAGATAGTAGGAGAGTATGGGAGACTGTATCGAAAGCTTTAGCTAAATCAAGGAAGAGACAAGATATCAGTTTGTTATTTTCTAGGGCCTCAGCAATGGTATAAGTGAAGGATAAGAGGGCAGTAGTTGTGCTGTTGTTGGGACGAAAACCATGCTGGGTGGGAGTGAGCAGGTTGTGATCAAGGAGGTGTTTCAGTTGTTGTGAATGGATACATTTTTCAAGTATCTTAGAGAGGGGGGATAGAATGGCTATAGGTCTATAGTTAGATGGATCAGTTGAGTTACCACCTTTATGCAAAGGGATAGTGTAGAAGGATTTCCATAAAAGAGGGACAGTAGACACTTGTATAGATCTGTTAATAAGTATGGATACTGGGTAGGCAATGGAGTCTGCAGCATGTTTAAGGAAGGAGGGAGGTAGGTTATCTGTAGAGGGAGAGGAAGGCTTGAGCTTTTGGAGAAGTGATCGGATGTAGGAAGTGGAAACAGGGTGTAAAGAAAAGGAGGTTTTGTTAGATGGGTTGTGAAGGGTTGTCAGAGGAGTAGAATTACAGCTGGGAGCATCAGTGTTTGAATAGTTTCAATGAAATGTTTATTGAGCAGAGTAGCTGTTTCAAGAGGAGTTAAGTTAGAGTAAGGGGAGGGGTTTCCGGGGGAGCCAGGAGAAAGGATTTTATTAATGGATGTCCAGAACCTTTTAGGGTTGGATTTGTTATTAAGTTGGGCAGTGTTATAGAAGGACTTTTTGTCATTATTGGTATACTTTTTAATGAGATTTCTCAGACATCTGTAGTTGTGAAATAGGGGTAAGTCTTTAGTTTTTATCCAAGCTTTCCATGTTTGTCCCTTTCAAGCATAAGAGACTTTGTTTGTTTTTTTTGAAAGCCAGGGGGCAAGGATAGATTTTAGTCTGATTTTCCTGGAGGGGGCAAGTGAGTTCAGGGTTTCAAGGAAAATACTATTAAATCTATTGATGACATCATTGAGAGGGATTTGCTTGAGGATGGACCAGTCTATGGATGATAAGATAAAATTAAATTGGGCTAGGTTGAAGTTGGAGAGCTTGCGACAGTCTCTACAGAGGTGAGATTTGGGAAGTTGGAGGGGGTGTCGAAGGACAGAGATAGGTAGGTGGTTACTAAGTTGGTCAGGGTGTGTTGTAGAGTTATGGTACAGTGGAGGGGAGTTGGTTAGTATCCAGTCAATTATCGAGCCAGTTTTTATTGTAGACAAGCTGGAGATGATATAAGCTGGTGAAAACCATGTAAATTCATACTAAGTTGGGAAGAGTCAATTTTCAGTTTGGACCAGTCTATGTTAACATCACCCAAGATGAGGGTTTCATGTGGTATGTCTTGGGAAAACCAGGATAAAATTATCTCAAGGATTGCTAAGTTGTTTCCTGGAGGGATATAGATGGAGGCAATAACTATTTTTTTATGGGTGTTGAGGTGGTACTTTATAACTAAGAGTTCTGCAGGATGAAAGTCAGGGAGGGGTGTGGGAAATGAAGAGAGGTTGAGTAAATTTGAGTATAAGATGGCTACACCACCTCCTTTTCTTGGTGCTCTGTCTGAGCGGTAGATGTTATAACCCGATGTGAGTATTTCCTTACTTGCGATATGTGGCTTAAGCCATGTTTCAGATAAAGAAATAATATGTGGGGTAGTATGGGCTACCTATGCATGGAATTCAGTAATTTTGTTGGTTAGGCTCTGGTTAAGTTTTATACAGAGGTTTCCTTAAAGGGGGGTGGGGTGGGATGTGGATGTCAAGGGTGATTAGCTTATGGTCTGATCTGACCAACGAGGGGGTGACCACTGGTATGAAGCATCAATCTCCCGTGTTGGTAATGACCAGGTCTAGAATTTTGGTACCCCTGGTGGGACTATGAATTAGTTGCTCTAGGGCGTTGGAATTTATAAATTCCAAGAACCGCTGAGCAAAGGTGTTGAAACAGGAGTAGTTTTCCCAGTTAATGGCTGGGAAGTTAAAATCACCCAGTATTAGGATATTTGGTTGCATCTTAATATTTTCCAGTATGTTTAGAAAGGTGTAGTGAGACTCTTGGGGCATGGTGAGGGATCTGTAGCAAGCTACAATTTGTATTGCAGTCTTATCTGGTGTTAGTTGCACTTGGAGAATTTCAGATGCATTGTGTTGGGCAACCAGCTTGGAGGTGTGAATATGGACTCTCATCCATCTTTAGTGTTTCGGTCCTGGTTTAGTTGTAGCCTGGTATTGCAGGGGTGCTCTCTCGAGCTTTGAACCAGGTCTCAGTTACTGCACAGATATCGATGTTCTCCATTTTTAGGAGAGCCTCGAGACAGTGCATCTTGAGGTTTAGATTTCTAGCATTGAGTACCATTACCTTCAGTTTTGCTTGCTTGTACCAGTTACTGTGGTAGTTTTGTCCTTTGAACCTTGCCTAAAAAAGGTACTATAGGGGTGGCAAGAGCCTTAGCCAGTAACCTGAATCCCAGGGGCGACAGGTGCAAACCATCTCTTGCAAAGCATCGTGGTTTGGCAATCATGTCATCCCAGGCAGACAGATACTGGATTCCCTTTGAAAAACACCAGAAGCTTAGCCAATTATTGAAGTCACTCATTTTGTCCTTATACTGTAGTATCATTCTGGGTGATGGCAGGATGCTACTCAGAGCTAGGGTAATACTTGCCTGGGCTACATGATCCGAGAGCTCTTCAATGTCTCTTTTCATGTAGTCCAGGGAGGTACATCTCAAGTCATTCACTCCAACATGGACAATGAGAATGTCATATTTGTACCTGTTGTGGAGTGACTTGAGTGTATGCGTTATGTGGCGGATCCTAGCACCCAGAAGGCAACTAACTGTAATTTTCTCCTTGTTCACCCTGGTGAGTGGGACATCAGTGTGCCTGACTATAGAGTCACCTATGACTAAAGTGTTGGGTACGTTGTCTTGTCTTAGGGGCTGCTGTTGGGTGGCACACTGGTGTTGTGAGCTATGTTGTGTTTGGGGGGTGGTGTTTGCTTGCATTTCAGCTTCAGAGGTCCTTGTTGCTTGGGCAGGTTAATGTTAAGAGCCTCCACATATGTGGGTTTTGTGTTGCTATGTGGGGGTTTTGGTGGTGTGGGTTTTGAAGGACTATGTGTTGTTTGAGGTGTTGTGTGGGTGTTAACCTTCTCCTCTTGACTGTCTAGCACAATCTTGGCTGGAGAGAGCTTTGCTTCCAGTTTGGCTATGTAAGTGCATCTCTCACAGGTTGTAGTGTTTGGTGGTAGGAGGAGATGTTTGTCTGTGTACATGAGGCAATTGCTGCATTGCCCCAGTATTCCCAGATTCAGCAGGTGGACACGAGAAATCACCGGAAGCTGACCCTTGGACATGCCTGGTTAGGTGCTTTCTTTGTGTAGTACAAGAGCTGTTTTCCCTTACTTTTTGGCAAGGTACTTGCAATTGTAGGCTGTATAGTGCCTACAACTATTTTCTCCTTATTACCAAGGAGAGGTGAGTGCTTGTAACAAATTAAGGGTTCCTAGTGCTTTATAGCAAGTTTTAGGGCAAATGCTTGTCACAAGTATACAGATTTCACTGCTACTGCTGAGAAACTAGCTAGTTCTAAGGGAAAATTCGAAGAGCAAACTTTCTGGCACCACTCAGGGTGGGAACTTCTGGGTATGGGTGATATACTACCAGTAGAACACAGGCAAACTAATGGAGTAGTGAGCACTTCTGCATTACCTTAAGAAATTCTCCAAGGATCTTGGATTCCAACATTATTTACAAAAATAAATTAAATGCAATGGTGTTACGCAGGATGTTTTTCAACCATGACGCATAATGATCTTTGAACTGAAACTTACTTGTTGTTTTACATCTGGATGCACATAATGATCTATTTGTTAGTATACAGTTTATGGTATATAATGACAGAGACTTTCACCACATTCCTTAAGTTACAACTGAATGAAGCTTCAAACAGCTAGAGGAAAAAAATTAAGTATCAGCTTAATGAAAGATTTATAAAAAGCATTTTATGTTGCAAAACAGAAACCCTCTGCATCCATCTCCCTTATTTAAATGTATTAACTTCATGTTGCGCATCCTAAGAGAAAAGAGGAAAGGCCACAAAACATCTCAACACTGCTGGTGCATAAACAGAAGCTGCACAAGCAAAGAATTTTAATGGAAAACAGCAGCATTTTCTGAGTTTCACATCAGCAAATAAAAGTTGACAATTGATCCCGCAAGCAAAGAATCACTTAACAGCTAGTAATCAACCCTAGAATCAGTACTGGAAAAACTTGTTATGTATCATGCAGCTCAATTATTTTACTGAAATAGTAATAAGAATTAAAAAATAAAATCATGAGAGCAATGTCACTTTAAAATCATGTTTGTGTAACTGATATAATAAATGAGAGGACATTTCACGTCCATCTACTCTGGATATACATATAGCCTTATATAGATTTAAAGAAGCAATTTCCATTACTCCAGCTGGCATATTTTGTACCAAAATTAACCTAGTAAAAGGGATGTGGTGCTCTGTTCTATGGTGCATGCACAATGTAAGATGACACTGATGAAATTAACATTATTGCATCTGTACATTTATGAGTAAGAACATCCCTATTAACTTAACATACCTAGAATCAGAAGCCAAAGTCACATAACTCAGTATCAACTGCAGATTACCACATTTTAAATGGCTTGCAAATTGGTTGATACTTTCTACTAAATTAAAGTAAAATAAGCATATGCTTTTTACTGTTCTCCAAAATAATGCAAACAAACTGAAAAATCACTGAGCTTATTTCTATGAAAAATGAAATAAGCATGGTCAGTCATCAGGTAAGTCACACATATGGGCTAGAAAACAGAGGAATGAATATTTTGTATTGCCATTAGTGGATATGTATGATAAAAAATAATGAATGGTCTTATAAATGGAAGGCTAGTAACGTCTGCCATAGATCAATGAAATTCCAGGATGTAATAAGGGGGCAAGTCAAGTCCATCCACATTGGAATGGGTAACTCTGAAGATCATCAGATTTGCATTCCCTGAAATGCACCATTTAAAAAGAGAAAGAATAAGTGAAAGACAGTCCCCAAACACTGGCATTTCTTGCAGCCTTAATCAAGTACTAGGCTATAAATTGCATCAACTGATAGACTACAGTCTTATTAATACTGTGACTGATATACAGGGTTATGATCAGGTCTCAACTATATTATGTGACTGAGACAAAGATAATAAAAATTCACATTGAGAGCAAAGCTTGAATGTTGAATCTTTGCATCCATGTTGAGAACACATAATAACTGGATATGACTGGGGAGTCCCAATCATAACTCTTTCTAGTGCATGGAGTTCTATCTACTCCATGTACTATCAGTTAAAAAATAGTAACATAAAAAGTGGAAAGGATTTTACCAGCTTTTAAAGACAGTAAAGTATTTACTGAGTGCTATCTCACAGACATCAAGTAAATCATTTTAGAGTAAAACACAGAGGCAGTTTTTAAATTCTGTTCTTAGATAACTAAATTATTACAGACATTTGTGAAAAGAATGAAAATCCAGACTTAGTACTTCAAGGACAGTTTGTAAAGTAACATCCCTTCTGTGAGACTGAACTGTATTTAGGGTGTGTGTAACAAATGTTACACACCTCTCTCTGGAAGCTTTGTTACAGTCAGGTCTCATTTTACAGAAGTACATAACAGATTTGTATTTTTCCTGATTTTGCAGCGTTATCATGGTGCTACATGCACTACAGTTTTATTATACTTATAGATTCAGAGAGGTCATCTCATGTTTTATTGTACTACTTTAACTACAGCTACAAGTATCTAAGTTACTCATGTTATCAGAGAACATTTTTAAGCTGACCTTTTTGAATTTGTATTTTACACAAAAATATATTTTATTGAGATTCTCTCTGACAATAAGACTTCAAAGACTATTTTGTTAATGAAATACTGAACTATAATAAAAAGTGAAAATATGAAATCAGAAACGGGTTTCATTTGCAAGAAATGCAGAAAAAAATATCATCTTAAAGTGGAATGATAAAAAAACTACTCAAAAGAACTATGGAAGATATTCAGGTTTATGTGAAAATTAGTGAGTAGTGGATCTGTAAAAGGTAGTCAGAACTATGGTAGATATTCAGGTTGATGTGAAAAGTAGTGAACAATGTCTATAAAAGGTAATCAGAACTATGGAAGATATATATGTTTATGTTAAAAGTCGCGTTTGTGCATGTGTAAGGTGTCTCTGTGTTTGCATATGCAACTCTTTCTCTGAAGGTAAGCATTCTTTATAACAGCTGCAGACAGGCAAACTAATCTGTCAGACAACAGCATGAGTAAGCATACATTAACCTCCTAATTGGTACTTCTGGTTTTGCACATTTACCTTTTGACCTGGACTAATATGGGCATTGACATGCTTCAGTACTGCCTTCAGTGAACTGTCATAACGCACACTCAGGTTTTGTATTTTGATCTCACCCTGGTCAGGCCATCCTGGAGGAATCTGTGAGGGAGCTGTATCACAATGAACAGAGAGATGAAAGAATCATATTAGACCATGGTATTAATTATTCAAAAAATACTCACTGTAACTGTCAGCTAGCAATTAACTGCTTGATATCCACACAGTTAGTACTCACAAAGAAGCCCTTCGTAATTTTCCACTTCAGTCTTAAGAAGACCATTTATCCTTTTCACTGCTCCCAGCTGCACTTCCATGTCTGCCAAACTACGGACCATCCAGTTTAGATAATTGGAGATCTACAAAGACAAAATATGATACCAACTAAAGGCTTACGTGGTACAATTAATAAAATAGTAGGGAATATAACAATAACTGGGTAGTGTACTGTGAATATAGCAAAATAAAGTGAATACTCTAAAAGCAGATGCTGCAGAACCTGGAACAAATACTCCCATGAACAGTATTTATATCACAGCTATGAATCATAATTAAAAAGATTTCTGCACCTTATAAAAGATTCTCAGTTAAGTACTAATTAAAATAGAGAAATATTCTTATACCCATCTCAAGATCACATGGGAAAGATCTATACATCAATTAGGAGAAGAGAAGCTTCAGCTGTTCAGTATTTTATTAGGGTATTACTTTATGCTAGAATACATTTAAAATGTTTCTGTAACTGACTACAACATACAGGAGGGCAGTATCCTTAGAAGCTTCTAGATATAGTGTAAACACCACTGTATTGCTCATCATTTCAGTTTGTGTTCATGTTTCTTGTATTGCTACAACCAACTTTGTATTTCTTACCTGTATGCAACAATAATTACACAATCATTACTCATTATAGAGCCCCTAGTCTTCATATGCTATCATGGATCTGTTCCACTTCATCAACTGCATAGACATACCAGAAACCTGGAATACTTTAACTGTTTTGAAGTGCTATTTTTGAAGTATTCATTTAAAGCAACAGTACAAACTTGAGATGTTCTGTAGTGGATGTGTCATTATATAAATTAGTTTTATATATATATATATATATATATATATATATATATATATATATATATATATGTATGTATACACACACACACACACACACACACATATATATATATATATATATATATATATATATATATATATATATATATATATATATTTATTTATATGTATATATATATATATATATATATATATATATATATATATATATATATATATATATATATATATATATATCATTACTCTAATTACAGAGAAAGATGTTGGATGGTCCAGTAATACAGAGGGATAAAGGCTCGACTATCTGACTATGATGCAGGAGACCAGAGTCTGAATTGCAGCTTGGTTGCTTGATGGCACATATAAGGAGGAATGACATACCTATCTTTGGGGGAGGGACTGCAGTTCATAACTGGCTTGTGTCACTTCTATAATAACACAGTCTTGGTCAGTCAGCAGAGGTTCCTCATGATGCAGGGAGGAACAGCAGGGAAGATGTGGGCATCACCACATAACACAGTGACAGCAGCATTTGTCAGTGTATGCCGTGGAGCAAATGTACTGATACATAGACTCAGGCAGGTCTAGCAGTGATACAAGTGCTCAAAAACTCTATCAGTTGAGAGGGATAGCAAAAATAAAATTATCTCATTGCCAGGTGCACAAACCAAATTAGCCCTAATGATAAAAAAGCTCAAGAATGACATATTCTGACAGTTTGGTTATGTGTGCGAGAAAACAGAAGGGAACTTGGTAAAGCAGATTTAGGAGAAACAGGAAGAAGGCAAAATGAGACAAACACATCTAGCCAAGAGATTTATTATATTATATGACAGAACACTTCAAACAGATAGGCATGACAGCAAACAAAAGGTAGCAGAGTGGCATCAAATGCAGCGAAGTGGTGATAGTTGATACAGTATCTCGACACCATGTAAAAAAGGGAAAACAGGAGGAGTTTTTGATGTTGATGCTGATGATAATGATGAAGCCTGCAAGGAGCTTTACAAGAGCACAAAGTACACTCGTGGTTTCCTGAATGACCACTCCTGTTTAACAGTCCACTTTCTGATTGTGGGGGGCTTGATGGGCAACAGGCACTGGGGTAAAAAATCATGCAAAAAATGCTGAGTCCTCCCTTTTATGAGGGATCATATTCCTAGCCTTTGTTTCAAGCAAGAAAATAATTATTATACTGGTATGTGCATGCATGTGCGTGGCATTATATTTCTATGTATGTATGTGACTTGTCTTTGTCAACCTAAGTAGCGAACTGCTGTTCCATCTCCATGTATTTTTTATAAGTTACCAAAGTAAAGCAGCAAACTGGTAGGCTGCTTAACAGTCTGTAAAATTAACAAAAAAAATCACTCAACAGTTGTCAAACACTTCAACTGAGGAAGTGTTACACTGAAGCTCCCTATTTAAATATGAATGCATAAGTCACATGGATTAAAAAGGACAAATCCAAAATATTCACCAATGTTTTAAAGCTTTACATTTAAGAATAACACTGAAATGTATAATCTTATTGATGCCAGGGAATGTATAAGCATTTAACTTATCATGCCGATTCCTTATTATCCAATAAACCCCTAATGTTGCCACCTCCTTGATTTGCAACAACATTATCGAACATAGAAAATAAAAATTTAATGTCAGTAAGAACCTCGTAATTCACTTGGAGCAGCTCAGAAAAATCTGCCTGCTTAATTCCACCATAGGAACAACAGTGCAGCCTGAGTTCATTTTCAGAAAATCCATTTGTAATACCATACAAAAAACAAATGTTCATAACTCTTTATAAGAGCTAGACTAAAAATATAAACGCAAAAGTTGTTCAGCAGACACTGACCTTTCCAACAGTGTAACTGTTGATAGTGCATATCAAAGTCATTATTAAATATTTGGCAAGGAATGCTGATATTGTCCATATTTTTTACCTTTTTGGAAAAGCAAAGCACAATATCTTGGTCAATGTACCATGCAGACCCATACAATCTGACTTTACTTTATTAGCATGAATGTCAGCTTTAAAATGATACCTTAACCATTACTGTGTGATGCTAATATTCACAGAAATTTGATTAATATATTATTTCTCATAACTGATAAATAAACAAAGCATAATATCTCATCACCTGTAACAAACAGAGCCTACATATCAGTGTAGAAGTTGTGCATCTGAATGATGCATCATTTGTGTGATCACCATGCTCCCTTGCAAAGATATGGGCATAATAATAATAATAAGTATTGGAAATGTATAATTTTCATAATTGTACAAGACTAAACAAACTGTGATATCTGTACATGTGTACAGTGCACAGGCACAGTTCTTTTACCATGTTGTAAGGAGTAACACTGTCTTCAAAATGAGGTATTACTTGGCACACTGACATGTTCCCTTGCAAAGTTACTTACCAAAATATGAAAAAAATCATAATTTTCATAACCTAAGTCCAAAACAAACTTTGATATCTGCACATGTGTACAACATACAGACAAAATTCTAAAACTCTCCCTAAAGCATTATTCATGTCTCCAACATAAATAGCCATAACACTTTCATATATTCTTTCTTGCAAAGGCCCCAAAGTTCTACCTATATAAATATCTGAAGAAGATAAACAAGCTGTAGCATAAACCACACTCTGTGACAAACAGTTGAAATAATTAGGTACATAATATAATTTGCTGTTTATTGTAGCAATGCTATTGCAGTGTTAGCATAGGACCACTGTGCACAAGTTCCACATTTAAATGTATTTTGCTTCTCATAAATGTTTAGATTTCTTGTCTTATACACAAAAGATCTTTTAAAATTAGTTTTCTTGTAAGTAAATAAGTCATAGTGATGAAGTCCCACATGGCTGAAAGCACTAACTAATGTCAACAGCTATTTTTGCTCTTACAGGTGGTCACATTCATTGATGGTTGCATTGAGGAGTTATCAAAACAGAAAAATCGACCATTGCTTTACTGAAGAAATGCATATGCAGTAGCAGTAAGTTGTGAACTGCAGGTAAGTGTACATAACAATGTTTGTGGATTAGTGTGAAACTAAGGGCAAGGAAAAGGGTTAGCTGTAGTGCTGCATATTACTGTGTTTGTCTGTGTCCAACTGTCTTGTGTACTGGTACTGTTTGGGGAAGGGGTTTTCATGTAGTAATGTGAAGGGATACTGTTAGAGGGCAGGGGTAGAGTTATGGTTAGGGTTAACATAAATTCACCCAGAACACCTTACCTACGTGGCTAACCTTAATGGTGTTCCTATCCCTATCCCTGTTCCCTCACATTACCTTATGGAAAACCTCTTTCCCTAACAGTATCACTATTAAGACAAATTTTTTGCGGGGGTTGTTTTTTAATCAAAAGGAAAAGGAGGCTGTTTCCTCCTTTTATGATTACTTCACATTTGATTTTGTGAGTTTGGTAAGTGGTTTTGATGTGTATGTCAATAGTTCTGCATGTCAGCATTAACAAATATACTCACCCATGCACACACATACAAACACGTGTGTGTGTGTGTGTGTGTGTGTGTGTGTGTGTGTGTGTGTGTGTGTGTGTGTGTATATATATATATATATATATATATATATATATATATATATATATATATATATATATATATATATATATATATATATATATATATATATATATATATATATATTGCACCCACATCTCCAGTCACCATCACTAGTTTACCATAAGCCTGCCATATCTATACTGCTTCCTAAAACCTAAATAAATATATAGAGGTTCATCCACTTGCACAAAGCAAAGCACATACACTGAAGACAACCTTAGAACACCACAGGTCACATAAAACAACCCGAAATAAATTAATAAATAAATGGATAGATAGACAGATAGAGAAAGACAAATACATTAATGATGTCTGACCTTATGGCTGTAGCTAAGCTAGACAGATAGATAACTAGATAATAAATACACAATGTCTGAACTTAACATCCTCCTGCAGCTTGTACAGCTTCATATTTGCATAGTTAATGTGACATAGTTTCAGCGCTCTGAGAGCACTTCTTTTATACCGGGGTTTAGTGCCTACCATGACTTCATGCCTTCAGGTCCTTGAGTATCTGCAGATGAGTATCCATATTTATCAGAAATACCATAACATCTCATCAGTTTACCCATGGCCCTAACTTGGAGCTTCTGAATATCTATAGCACCCTTATCAAATCCAGCTATTACTTCACTTCTGGCTACAAATCTCTATCAATATGCAACAAGGATTATGAAAATTACCATAAAATCATTGAGGGTTTAAATATCAAACAAAATACCTTCTTGCTAGGAGACTTCAATTACATAAGTACTAAGTGGCATACTTACATCTCTAAAAACAAATATGCTCAACATTTCCAAAACTTGTTAATAATGATGTGCTGGAGGAAATTATAAAACTACTCACCAGAGGTTCTAATATCCTTGACCTGTGGCCAGATTCATAAAGGTTACCACAAAGTATACACTATGTGTACTCTTTGTGTAACCTTTCTGAGTGAACAGACAGTGTAAGCATTGTGATAGGGCTGTTATTGAATTCAGAAAGTGTACACAAAATGTACAAATAGTGTACACTTTGTGGTAACCTTTATGAATTCAGCCTCTGGTCTTTATCATTCTAACTTCCACCTGTACCCTATTCTGTATCACCTCATTCCCGATTAAATCTGACCACAAATCAATAATCTTTTATGTCAGGCCTAGTGGTTCTACCCCACCACCATTTTTTGGGACTTCACCAGGGAAAACCTACTTTAACTTGCAGAAGACATTTGTAAATTTTCACACAATCCCCTGCAAATGAACCCAACTGATCAAGCTCTTGCATTCAAATCTGGTTTTATGAGCACCTAAACAGCTACCTAGTAAAGTATATCCAACTGTCCCAAATGTAATGGTAAATTCAGATATAAACATTTCTGGCTGAACAGCCATATTAATAAAATGCATGACAGAATGGAGAATAATTAAAATTCCCATCACTTTATCTTGGGACCAGACTGGAACATGTCAGTAAGGGACTTAAGAGCACTATTAAAAAGTGTAAAGTACAATACAACCTTAAGGTTACTTCTTCTTCTTTCGGCTTTTCCTGGTTAGGGGTCGCCACAGCAGATCACCTGTCTGCTCATGATTGCCAGTGGAGTTTTACAGTGTCGAGTTGCCAGCCCGGTGCCCAACCACAGAAGGCACACACACACGCACTCATGCCTAGGGCCAATTTAGAGTGTTCAATCCACCTACAGCATGTCTTTGGGATGTGGGAGGAAACCAGAGCACCTGGAGGAAACCCACGTGACCACAGGGAGGACATGCAGACTCCACACAGAAGGCACCCCAGCCGAGAATCAAACCTGAGAATCTCTTGCTGTGAGGCGGCAATGCTAACCGCTGCACCACCATGGCCGCCCAACCTTAAGGTTACTACAGATATCAAATAAATTTAAGTTTCTTGGATACATCAAGAAATTAAGGAATAATGTCCAAAAACTGGACTGTGCTCATCTATAATAGTACCACATTTTCTACTCCAAAATTTTGCCGATGCATTCGTAATCAAATTTAATGCCAACTAACCTCACCTGGCCAAACTGTTGTTCCCAGTATCATTAAGAATTTACTTTCTCCTGAAATCGCTTAGCAACAAAGCTTAAAATCCCTGTTAAAACACTAAAAATAATACTTTCAAGGGACCAGGCAAGATTCCAGGCTATAGTCTCTCCAGTGGCAAGTATACACTATGTGAGCTTTTACTTAAACTGTTCATATTTAACATACAAACATGCTTTGTGTCTAATGCTTGAAAAACAGCTATTGTGACACAGCTACACAAGGGTTACCCCTGTAATGACCCATGCTAATCACAGCCACATCACCCTTCCTCTGCCTTATATGCAAACCCATATTTAACAAGGAAAATTAAATTCATTGCAGATCTCATTTCTGCAGACACAGGCAGCTTAAGTGATCTAGACCCTACTCAGTCTCTTTTTCAAAATGGCAGGTCCTTTCTGCTCAACCCAGTAAAGCTTCTTTGAGAGTTACAGAAGCATTTCACAGTGATCACTTTGTATGTGCTGGAATACCTTACAGGTCCTCTTCCCTTATCAAACCCATAACTGAATACAATGCCACATTATGTATGTATAAACTGAAGCATATGGAAAGGTTTCAGAGATACCTAACCCAGAAAATTAAAAGCCTTAAAATGTTCAGCTATCCCAAAAGATTATCATGTCTGCCCTTATATACACTCAATAGTCTACAGGATGCTCTAATGTGACCCATATTTTGCTTTTCGAGCCATAAAAGACTTAGTCTTATTTGTTCTCCTGTTTTTTGGTGAAACTACAACCAGCCTCACTAGGGGAATGAGTTACCACTAAAAGTCAATCAAAATAGTATTAATATGATTATCTTTAAGGCTAGTCTTGATGAATGGATGGGTAGATACAAATGTATACAGCCTCCTTATTTAAGGGGTGAGCACTATTAAGTGCTTGAAAAGAAGTTTACAACTTTTAAGTGTATGACTACTTAAACATGTATGCGGCTTGGCAGCTTATGTTCCATCCTCATGATTGCTTGTCTAGAATTTTTCTTATGTTCTTATATGAAATTTTCTATTCACTTCAGTGTTAAACAAAAATGTCACAATTTCATATATTCCACAAACAAAATGCACTCATACAATCATTACCTATTTAAATCTACCCCATGAATGAAAATCATTACTTTTAAAACAAAAAGAAAATATATACAGTTGTGTGTTTTCCTCTGTTTTAAATATATAATAATATAATATTAAATGAAACACTAGCACTAAGCAATCAGAAAATATTACTTGCAAAACAGCCTAGACTCTAAGCTATCTACAAAATTGGCAAATCATTTCAAAGCCCACTACACTAATAAAATACAACAAATGTTAAATGATACAAAAAAAAGATTCAAATGTATGTTAGAAACAGAGTATAAATAACCCATATGGAACCAATTTCATAAAAATCTAAAAGAGAAATATAATCAATTAACAGAGTCAAAATATTGCTCCCACAACAAAATGATTCTTAAAGACACTGCAAAAAGTGTCTCTCATATTTCATATCCCAGCATAAATTTTAATACAGCAAAACTGCATTCCTATGTCTACTGCTATTTCTGATTTGGCTTGTATACTGGCAAACTTTGTTGGGCTCTTTACTTCATCATTGGAATGAGTTTAGAAATAGATGCAAAGAAAAATATATATAATTTGACAAATTCCAAATGTAAATTTTATACAGAAAACAGACAAAGCAGAGGACCTCTACATACAGTAATTGCAGCTGTTAAATTGCTAAATTCAGAAAAAAGCCTCAAAGAACTTCAACAGACCAGCAGTAAATCGACAAACTTTAGCAGCGTTCCATCAGAGCATAAAAGACATTTGTCAGTTACAAAATTTCAAGTTTCCAGTGTGACGTCACACAGCCAAGAAGCAAGAAAAAGGTTAAAAAGCTGCAGACAACAGGACACATTCTTCTAGAATCATAAAGCTATGCAAGACTTTAAATGCATTTTTAGTTAACAGCTCAAAAGAGTTTAAATTCATCAGAAAAAGTAATTTGCATACCTGTTGTATAAACATATCAAGTAATATTCCTACAGTTAGCACATAAGTATATGTTTGGTTTAAAGTTAAAAACTGGTTAAAGCAGTCTAAAAAACTGTGTTCCAGAAATGTTCTTTTGAAGTTAAAAGTTATTAGTTCAGGAATGTTAAATATTTCTAAACGCAAAAGGTTTAAATCACAGAAGCAAGCTATAGCAAAGTATTCGTATAACGAGTCAGCTTCTGTCAGTATGGTTTCAGACTTAAATAACACAAATTCTTGTGTAAATGCTTCAGCACATACAATTCAACATACAGAGTTAAGTTGCAGTACAGTTTCAAATACAAATGTTCAGAATGTAATACATTAGTTTACATGTAATTCTAGGTACAAAGTTATGTACCAATATAATAAATACAGACAAAAACATCAGTGCACAAGCCAGTGCAAATATTGCACTGAGGGGGGATAATATACAGACTTCAGTGCAAACTACTGTTTCAGAGCAAAGTAAATAGATAACACATGCAATAGCCAGAGACAGTGTTGTGGTTAGTTCTATAACAAAGGATTTTCAGCTCATCTATAAAGGGTGTGGCAGTCCAGTACCAAACTAGAGCATTTATCTGTCATTGTTTAAGGATAAAAAAATGACAATATTTCACTGTTCACAGAAAAATTATGGAATAATGTATTCATTAATACAGACAAATCAACTTCAGTTACACGTAGATCTTTATTAGAGGACACAAATATTTTGTCAGGATTTAAAGGGTCAAAGATTACAGCAGCTAACAGTTCAAAGTGTAACAGCTCCATACTAGTTATAAACGTGTCATTAGAGTTATCTGCTGTTTAAGACTTCAGTAGCAAGATTTTTGCAAATGTACAGAATTTTAAAAAATCACTTACGACAGAAACATGCAGATTTGTGGTTTAAAAATAAAATAAATTCCAGTTCAGCTGACACAGCTAAAGTGCTCAGAAAGGCATATTGGGTTTTGCCAATTAGAAAAAAGTGTAATTGTATGCATCCATGTCTTATAGGGTATACTATAAATGACAGTCAAGTTAATTCACAGAATAAAGGGTTTACAGTTACAGATTTGACAAATGATTTTTTTGTGTTATTGCCTTATTTAGCAGTCATTAGTTAAGAGCATTGTATTAAAGTGCTGCAATGCATAAACAATATCTTAATACAGACAGAGCCAAAAAAGCATTTGCAAACATTAAATAATGTTTTGTTAGTTTACAGAATGTAAAAGTCAATGCTACATTGTAAAAGTGACAGTACAGTCAAACATTCAAATCCTATGCATAAATAATGTTTTGTTACATTACAGAATGCAAAAGTCAATGCTACATTGTAAAAGTGACAGTACAGTCAAAAGTTCAAATCATATGCATAAATAATGTTTTGTTACTTTACAGAATAAAAAAGTCAATGCTACATTGTCAAAGTGACAGTACAATCAATAGTTCAAATCCTATGCATAAAAACAGTACATCATAAATACTATGTGTCAATAAAGCCACAGGTTCAACCCATGTTGGGAAGAATAGACAAATAAACTTCTGGAATCAGATCAGTTTAAATTTGGTAATAAATATACTTATGTAATCAGTTTAAGACTGTATATATTTCATACAGAAATTGCAATTTACCAAGCAAAGCAGATCAGATTACAGCAAACTTAGCAAACTAAATTAAGGACAGTACTGTATGCCATAAGGCAATATGGTAAAGATCAATGCAATGCATTTACAGTTTTTATTATTTATCCAAGAAAATTGTTGACAGTAATGAAAAATTCTTGCAGCATTCAGTAGTACTGAAAAGTTAAATGATGTCAGCTAAAGGAATGGTTATGGTGAGACAGTGGGTGGAATTTCACTCACAGAACGGTATGTTAAAATCTGGTCTATGTTAAATCATTGAATGCTTAAAAAAGCGAATGATGAATTATCTAACCCATGTAAGCGAAAGCTTACAATCATGAATGCTTAGAACAGCAATTTTTTTCCAAGGGAAAAAAAGCTCTGTTCCACAAAAAAAAAAAAAATGAATACATTACATAAAGTGAGGGGGGGGCTCACTCCCCACCCCCCTATTTAAATATACCAACTCCGAGATCACACTACAGTGACGAAAATGGCAAAGTAACAGAAGCGCCTAAGCAAATTTTTTCCCCAAGAAAGAATTCGCTTATATGCCATTTCACTATTTTGCCTTTTCGTGCTTTCAAGTTTGATCAAGATGCATTCGAAAGAATGCGTCTTCGATCATTTAATAGGAACCCGTTAAAATCTGAGGGTCACGAGAGTAAATCTAAAAAGTTCAACAGTTATGATTCATTTTATACAGGTGCAGAAATATACAGTGTTAAATTACTACTTTAGTTTCATTTAAGGTTATGACAAGAAAAACATTGTCACTGAAATTTCAGTTAGATTTAATAATAAAGTTACAGCCTTTCCATGTCACTGTTTTATACTTCACACCTGCAGGAGTTTATTAAGAGCAAATGTTTGTTTCATGCAGAAAAGTGTAAATAAAGTCAGGGCAACAAGTAATACTATAGTTTATAATTGTTAAAGATGTATATGTTATTTTAAGGACCTGATACTAAATACAATCAAGAACTTTAGCCCAGCCTTGAACAAAAGAAGAAAAGAAAAGGTTTAAAATGCCTAACTATAAAAAGGACACTTGGACATTAAAGCAGGCCTTCCAATACCGTATCAGTGACTAGGACAATGTACAGTAAAATGTGGTAAGATCTGTGGTGCAGAAGTTGACTTTCTATGTGTTTCAGTTATTTCTTCAATGTTGTTTAAAGTTAAAATGTGTGACTGAAATCAAGTATGTATGTTTTCAGTTATATAACAGTACTAGTTTTCAGTCTATCTATGTTCAGACAATACTGACAGGAAAATATACCAATAGTTTAGTTTTCAGAATATAACATTTACCAGTTTCAGTTATGCTTCTATCTGTGTTCAGTTCTTTTAGTATTAGCTTAGTTTCTAGAATATACACAGCTACTTTAAATGTTCCGTATAAATTTGTATCATGCTAATGTAAATTTTAGTCAAGATTCAGAATATGACATTCATACTCAGTTATGCATGTTCAGTACAGTACATTTCAGTCAAATTTCAGAATATAAGAATAATATTCAGTTACTTCACATTATTCATTAGTTTTAAGAGTAAAGTAACATGAATTACATTATTCAGTCATTATTTAAGGGTAAAGTGACACAATTATGTGTAACAGGCTTATTACTTCATACATTTCTACTACATCATGCTTCACATTATTCAATTGACGGAATTATTTATTACAGGCTTATTAAGATAAGTTATCTAAAGAATAGGTAGTATTAGTTATTCAATATACTCAAGGCATAACAGGGCAGGCTTAATTTGTTAATTAATTTACAAATTACAGTGCACTTTACATAATTATTGTACATTAGTCAGAAAATGCAAAGGTATAGACCTGAAATACAGAAAGCACAGGTTTTAGTAAACTATTATAGATCATAAATATTCAGAGAATATTTCAGACACAAATGTAGGAGGCAAACATATATTACAGCACATAAGTTAAAAAAGTAAGTAGAATTATTAGCAAATCTAGATGAGAATTTATAGACACAAGTTAACACAATATATGGTAATTATGCTTCAAGACAAGTTATCCCTTTAGTGTTGATTTCAGTTAGTCTTCAGAAAATAGCCAACATGCTTGATAGATTATACAATAAAAAATGGATTAAATAGTACAATGTTTAAAGATTTAAATCTATGAACAATAAGAGAGAGGCAATATGGTACACTAAGGCACCAGTTCATAAGCTAAAAAAGATACACAATAGACAGTGTAATTTTACAATTACAGCATACAGAGATAGGGAAGAAAAACAGGCAGGGTTAATAGTTCGTACTCTAACTTAAATAAAGATTCACAAAGACAGATTAAGAATGTGTATGCCATTTTCTAATCAGCTTTAAAAGCCACAGAATTAAAAGACACTCATTTTCAGAATAATGTACAAGTTTTGGATATATCAATCATACATCGGAACTTAGACTTAAAAGACTCTAAAGACTATGAATCTAGGTAATCATAAAGTTAACAGACATCAAGCCTAGCGGTCAAAATTAAAATAGCAAGTTTATTCACCAGCTAAAGAAAAACAACTGCCTAGTTATAATTAAATCATAAAGTTAAGAGACTTCAATTCAAACAGGCCATAAATGCTCATGACACCTAGTGGTCAAAATTAAAATTGCAAGTTTATTTACCAAATAAAGAAAATGTATTTTCAGATTATGAGTCAAGTAGCATAAAGCTGTATACAGTAGTTAGCAAAACAGATGTAAAGCAACTTCAAAAGTAGGTCCCTATAAACTTTCATCAGGAACTTCAGGGGGAGTTGTTAGAGTTAGGGTATTCTCAGTAAATTCACTACAGTACATTTAGGTAGAATAAGGCCTGAAAATATGCAGTCAGACATGTATGCATTCAGTTTCAGAGAAAGACAATTTATTAGAAAGGAAAGATAAGCATGAAATGTGCAGAAAATACAGAAATACAAAATGTTTTTTTTTTCAAGGGAAAGATACAATCTTGCCAGCTACAGAATGTTCTTTAATGGAATGCTACATAAAACACATGCAAGACCAGGCTTGGAAACCAAGGTAACCAAGGCTAAAAATGCATATAAAGCATTTTAGTATTATTAAAATATACAGCAAATACAGTTACGAAAGTCAGTTAGTAAGTTCGATCAGACATAAAGAAAAGATTAACTATCAAGAATTTTAGAAGGGAAGCTACAGTGAAGACACTCGAGCCTGAGTACAGTAGACAGGTCAAATAAAGACCGTTTTAGTTTACATTATTCAGGACAATAAGAATATATGTGCAGAAACTTTGGATATATTTAGCAGCACTGTTATTACTAACCAGCAACCCAGCATTTCTATAGATTATTATTGTTTATCAGCACTGTTAATGAAGACAGTATTTGGATTCTGTGAACATCTAATAAAGCCTTATTAAATGATCTACAGTGTTTGGAGAATTTGTTCTGAAAAATACACAAGATGTGTCCCATAAAGGAGAGAATGGCACCTGTTCAGCATAAGCTTAGGTAATTAACAGATAAAGACTTTTGTTCCAGTCTCATTTCAGTTGTTTTCAGTTAATTCCAATATAGTACAGTTTCAATCAATGCTTTCACAATGGGAAATAAAGCAGGTGTTTTTTTTTTCCACTGCAAAACCTATGGACCTGCATTTTTCAACTTTTCTGACACCTGATCTGGTTTTAGAGCTATCTTTTTTGTTGTTGTTGTTGCTGTTACCACACAGATAAATGTATAAACTGTCCACAACCTCCACAAAAAATATGCAGATAACATCTGCTTAAATCTCATTCATAGATCTGAGTCAGAAGTGTCAATCTAGGCATACAGATGAGCTAAGAGTGAATACCTGCATCCAGCACTGTTTCCCATTTGAGTTGTTAACAATGAAAAAAAAAGTTTGTTGCCATTTAGACTGACTTAGCAACTGTGTTGAGAAATGATTATTCCTTTTTATTGTAAATCTACATAATTCATATCGTCACTGGTGAGGAGGGAGATTTTTTTTCTAGCTATAAAAAGAATTTGTGGGAAGGATGCTATTAATGCAAAATAATATTCCAATTTTGTTATCCCTGACTGCCATGGTGTGAACAGGAAAATAAAAGAATTATCATATGTCATATGTAAATGACTGTAGATAGAACACAGAAATCTAAGAAGAAAAATTGTCATCGGTGATGCCACAAATACTCCAAAATGACTAACAAAAAAGCAGCAAGTTCATGAGAAAGAAAATGCAAACAATAAAACTGTATAACAAAAGTAGACAAAATATAGAAGCATATGAGTACAAACCCATTAGTTTGCATTTCATGTAATTTATAAACAGAAAATGTACAATTGAGATCAATCAACTACTTTAATATAGAAAAGTTTTTTTCAAAATGTAGAATTACTGGATTGAAAGGTGGATTAAAAATACTAGCCTATTAAAAGGAAAGAGGAGCTTTGTACCCCTTTTCTAGGAAACAGTAATATTATGGTTAGCCCCAATAAGGAAAAGAAAAAAAGAGTGCTTTCAGAAAGCAGTGGTTATTTCATATAACACAGATGCAGGAACAATATGGAATGCTTTAGAAAATAACTGAAATTTATTCCATATTAGTGGTGATAACTTTTAGAACCTAGGAGTGAGATCAAGAATTATGTTTAGAAGGGATAGATGTGGTCATGTAGTCAATGTAAATACGTATTTGGAAGGATTAATATAAACCTTACGAACAGTGGACTAATGGTGAGTAAAGGCTATTACAGCTGTTGCACAAGCAGGATGATTTATGTAACCCTTAGTCAAATGCATCTTGGTTCTTATATTTGGAAAACAGATAGGACACTGTGGGAAAGGATGTATGAGCACATATACAATATTAAACAACAAAATATTTATAAAACACTCCTGAAATATACAGAAAACCAACCTAATCATTATTTTAGATTTTTTGTACATGTTATGACTAGCCCTGATCCAGGGTGCCCTTGGAAAGAAAAATTGGAGTTACAAGAATTGAATTGGAGATAGTGCCAACATCTGAATGAAAATGCTTCTAATGTGAGTGTCTTAAAGTTGAAGTAATATGCTTAGTAATTTTCACTCAGGAATTTAAATCTGGACCTGAGGACTGGTGATTTATATATATATATATATATATATATATATATATATATATATATATATATATATATATATAATATATATATATATATATATATATATATATAGAGGTCTACTTTTCTTTAATGAAATTTCAGTCTCAAAAAAGAAAAAGAAAACCTCACTTCCGCGAAAGTGTACTACATCGAAGTGCACTTTCTCAAAAGCTGATTCACCAAATCAGAAAAAAAAACTAATGTACACACTGCACTCCCCATACCCCCCTACTTAAATATACTAACTCCGAGATCGCACTGCAGTGGGGAAAAGGATATACTTCCTTATCCCCACTGTAACATGCTTCTGCGAATTGTCTTTCATGAATGTGCACTTCTGATGTAGTGCACTTTTGCTTAAGTGGGTTCGACCTTCTGTTTCTCGACAAACTATGTTTTCGACAAACAGAAGGAGACATATATATATATATATATATATATATATATATATATATATATATATATATATTATTTTTAAATGCATAAATGCATGTTTCTGCCACTTATTTTTATTTGATGCAGTGTGTGGAAGACTGCATAGCCATTGCTGGTTATTTACTGGCTTGTGTGACAATAGATATATATATATATATATATGTATATATATATATATATATATATATATATATATATATATATATATATATATATATGTATATATATATATATATATATATATATATATATATATATATATATATATATGGTTCCCCTTTAGAAGGTCAAATGGCTGAAATCTCGAAATTCATATGGCCGAGACCATATGCTCAAAATTTCAGAAGCTCGACCTTCTGAATGGGGATCGGCATACAGCGCAGACTGGTAGATTTTCCTTTCTGTGCTGTAGTGTGATCTCGGAGTTAGAATAAATAAGTAGTGGGGGTGTGAGGGGTGCAGCGGGGCTGTTGTTTTGTGTTTCATTGCTTTTTCTGTAGTTCCCTTTCAGAAGGTTGAGCTTCTGAATTTCAAGCATATGGCTTTGGCCATATGAATTTCGAGATTTCAGATGTTCAACCTTCTAAAGGAGAACTATATATATATATATATATATATATATATATACATACATAGTGAATGCAATATTTTGGGGTGTCGTCTGATACTGGTAAATGTATTTAAATAGTCTGCGATAGTTTCACATATTGTTTTGATGAAGTCCTTTTATAATGATGGACGAAAGCACTAAACTTTTCTATATTAAAGTAACTGGTTGGTCTCCACTGGGCATGTTTTTGTTTGTTTTTTTGGGTTTTCTTTGGATTGTTGGTTTATTTGTGGCTTGTCTTCATTTTAGGTTTCCATATTCAGAAACATAATACCTTTGAAAGATCATGACAAAAGAAGGTTGTAAAACCAAGGTTTGTAACTGTAAGCGTTTGATATGTGAGAATGTTATTTCAAAAATGGGGAAATACACTATGTCTGAAGTTGTGTTATCTTGTAGTATTCTCCCTAGTCTGAAGTTTAATGACCTTGGAGATTGTATATATAGTTAGCAAGGAGTGTGAGGTGGGTAATGCCCCTCATACTAGGATGAATATGGTGGGTGGGTGCTTCATCCTTCTTTTGCAATGTGGATTCCCCACACATAACTTTGAATGTCACACAGTATATACTCATGCAAGAGCAGATCACAGGGAAGATTAGGGAAAACCAAAAGGAAATAAAATAAGGCATCACCATTTTCACTCACTGAAACCCTAGACGTCAGTGAGGAAACTAATTACCCTCTAGATAAAGAGAGCCTTTGAAATTATGGTATAAGGTTCTCAAGAGGGCAAAACCAGGGGAGTTACTGAGAGTGAGTGAGGCTGGAGTAGTATGACATGAGTTCTGCAAGAAAACTGCTAAAAATACAGTAATCACAATTTAAGTTAGAAGAGCAATTAAATCATACTTACTTGGAAATTTTTAACATCCAGAATTAAATCTGGCATCATTACACTAGGTGAAGCATTTCAAGTTCTTCACAGATTTGATTCTGATGCCCTAATGTACCCTCTGTTCTCAGTGTCATAAAATACAGAATGCCTGAAAGTGAGTGCAGGTGTATTCTTGCCACAGAAAACTATTCAATACTTCAGGAAAGGTTTTGCTGAAAATATTAAATTGAAATCTTCAACTATCTTTGTCTATCAGGTCATTGTAACCATGTTTAGCAATGATAAAGCACTCAGAAAGCCCCTGGATCTAGTTAGGTACATATTGTCATCAACACAAGCTTTACTGTCACCAATAATTTCAAAATATCCATCAAACGAGACAAACCTTAATGAAACTACACTAAAAAATATGGATTAGCAGTAGTAGTGGTGGCGGGGAATCCAAACCACCCCGCATCTCAAAACACCAGAATTATTGTAAAAACAGTAATAACATTTCTCATTTCATGACTCCCCTCATCCCAACTGCCCATACAAATAACAAATCCAGAAATATTGTCCAAAATAACTGGTTGATCAATACCAGAATAACTGTAAAAACAATAACGACACTTATCTCACAATGCCATTTTCCTTACTCCAACTGCCCACACAAATCACTAAGTCAAAAAAAATTGTCAAAAATATCTGGTTGATTAATGCCAGCAGTGTTACTGTAAACACAGTAATAACACTTTTCTGTCAAATACCACATCATTCCTTATATTTCTGCCCAGTCAGAATTCTACAGAATCTCCTTCATTTTGCCCTCTGCTCCTTGTGGAAACTCCTTCAGAGGACTCTGCATCTATATTTGTGTTGCATTTTTTCCCTACTTCTGTGACCTTGAATCATGTAAATTAATGTAGTGTGATTTGAATGTCAAGTCAGCTTTAGCACCGCCCTCCTGGAGTACATGAATATCTACAGGTACATTTTCTTTTAAGTAGGATGCATTATTTATTTGTTTGTTTATTTTTATAGCAAAGAAAAACTGCTCTAAATAAAGGATTAAATAAACAAATAACTAGGGAAAGAGCACTCCTATAAACATGGTGCCCTAGGCAGTGGTCTAGCTCACCTTTGAGTAATGCCAGCCCTGTTCAAACAAGGTGCGTAGAGAAATATTCCATTCACCAGTGATGCCTATACTGACCTCATGAACACCTGCCACCATCCACAAGTTTTATTAGGTAAGTAAAGAATGGAAGTAAATTGCCTGTCCTTTCTTCCATATCATGCACATACAGTTATAGTTTACTGTTACCAGTCCACCTACCACATGTGCTTGGAAGGTGAGAACAAACAAGTGTACTCAGAGAATACTCAAGTAAACACATGGAGGACATGCAGACTCAACACAAAAGGCGCCTCAGTGAAGATTCTAAACTGATAACGCCTTTACTGATGGCAAATTTTTTATAAAATTCTCTAACAATTGAGAAGGACTGGGAGGGGGTTATCAGTACTCTCCTTTGGTGAATCTAATTAAGCTGTAATACAGTGCTAAAACTTAGGCAAGGTAAAAGGGGTAGCTACCCCAGGCTCAAGCTGTTAGGAGATTGACTGGGACACAAGTGTAGTAAGTGCATTCATTCATGAAGCCAAAAGCTTTGTGGAGTGAGATTATGTGTGCTACTTTACTTTTCTTAACACTGCAACTTTATTTCAGAGCATTTCAGTTAACAGTTAGGCAAAGTGAGATTCTGATGATGTCAGGTAGAGCCATATATATATATATATATATATATATATATATATATATATATATATGTGTGTGTGTGTATGTATATGTACATATACATATATAGATATATACATAAATTAAAAACAAAACAAAAAAATGTATATATATATATATATATATATATATATATATATATATATATATATATATATCTATATATACACACACACACATTAAAAACAAAACAAAACAAAAAAAATGCATATATATATATATATATATATATATATATATATATATATATATATATATCTATATATATATGTTACCGTTAGAACATCGAACATTGGAAACATCGACAAATGCAAACCCGGGTCCAAAACATCGACACGTCACTTCCCCGACAAATCAAAATAGTACAAATCTTCGATATCCAAATAACCGACAGTGGAACACCAACACATCCAAAATGCCAATCTGCAGTGAACAGTCCAAGTAACCCGGCAACATAAGCATGAAAAAAACTAACACACAGCAGTGTATGCAAACACAACAGAACTGACAGGTCAAATTCAAACAACTCACAGTCGTTTGCAACTGAAAATCAAACAAAATATAGTTCTTTTGTAAACCTAATATTAAAACTATACAATCAACACCGTTCAGTAGTACGTCCTCTGCATATCCAGAACAAGAGATTACATTTGCTGTCAGTACATACAATTGAAAATGTGGAACAGTATAACAGCATGTACATCACACTCACTTTTTAAGTAGACAGGCGATGCTGTTAACAAACTCCAATGGGGTGTACTCTTCCCTACTGCACAGTATTTGTTGAAATCTCTCATGTCTCTCATTGAGTCTCCTCTTCTTCGGAGATGGGGGAACTCCACTAACCATGCACACATGCAATTCATCTATATGATCCTGCTCCCTACACAGTGCCCACATGATTACATCTAAATCAGTCACTCTAGGACCTACAAGACATTTTAACCTCCTGTGCCAGGCTTCCACCGAGTTCTGCATCTGGGGTAGGAATAGATCGTTCAACTCAGACATGTTCCAAAACATGATTGGGAACAGTGCAGGAAACTGCATAGTACCGGAGGTATGTGTGCTAAATTTATGGAGCCTACCATTGATATTGTAGTCAGAAAAGTACCTCACTAACTCACTGTCCTCATCTGGCACTCTCTCTTTTAGTTTATTAAATGTTTCCAAAACCTGATCCTCAGGCAGGAAAGCTAATGCCACCAAAGACTTTATATATAACTGAAATTGCATGCTGCTGTTGTATAATGCACTCAAACCCACATGCTGAATCTTTCGCCAGACATTTTGTCCAAAGTGAAATAAGCAGCATCCGGACTGCACATCGTCAAAGTTTAAGAGAACAGTTTTAAGAGCTGTGATTTCAAAGTCACATAGTATAAACTTCACACTTTTGACAAAACCATTTTCAGCCAGTAACTCGAATAACGCATTCCACAAGAAGTTGTAGCATTTAGCAGTCATCAGTGCATAGAATTGTGGTACAACCTTACTATATGAACTTAGCTTTAAGAGCCCGTGAATACTGTACAATTGTCTGCAAGTAAGACCCCTGTGGAAATAGGTCCCATCCATCATCCAGATGGAAGCTTTATTTAGATCATACAGATTATTAATGGTACTAAATGCATACACCACAGTGTTCCTACTACTATCAGTGATCCGTTTAGCAACAAATGACCCGTCTTTCAGGTTATATCTGCTCACATCTAGATTTAATAAATTGAGCTCCCTACTTCCAGGTGCGAGATGATACTTGCGCCATTCCCTTGCAATGCGTTGCAAAAGTGCTTTTCTACGTGGTATATTGTGTACCACGTCTAACGATGCTAAACTGTCCTCCATTACAACACAGGGCATGTCTCTGCTAAACTGCACCCTAACTTTCACTTCACCACACACCCTGTATCTTTCAATTTCACTAGGGTCACCACTATGCTGGTGTGGTGTAGATTTCAGCAGTTCGTCACCAGTACTGTTTTAGTTATCACTCTACCCTTACAAATAGCGGTGAACTTCTCTTTACAACACGAGTACCTCTTGTCATTCCTACTCCGTTCAAGGTAATATAAATATCCCTCAAGGTGTAACATTAGTTTACCCTTTTGTGATGTTAATCCTTCATAAATTTCTCCAATCATACCTGGTCCTGCTAAATCTGCATTTCTGCATTTGTATCACTATATATTTAAATGTTTTACTAGATGCAATTAATTGCAGTTGATCACATGGTAGGATTTCAATATTTAAATGGAATTATTTTAGCTTGTGAAATTGTCTGATGAAGCAGTAGTGAATACTGGGAAAGCACTTACGTTCTTGTTTTAATAAAAGTATCTGAACCTGTATATCTGGAAGTTGCCATTTGTTTTACCTCAACTTTTTTATGCTTTGATATATATATATATATATATATGTTTGTATATACACACACACACACATACATACATAGATGTCTATATATATAGATATATATATATATATATATATATATATATATATGTGTGTGTGTGTGTGTGTGTGTGTGTGTGTGTGTGTATATATATATATATATATATATATATATATATATATATATGTATAGAATCACTACGGAATACCGAAATTCCATAATCCCGAGACTCTGAATCCCGAGGACCAGAATCTCAAGATTGCAGAATCTCAAAACTTACCAAAAAAAAAAACTATTCTAATGCGTATGCAAGGGGACAGTTGTGGTGGTACAGTGGTAGCGTTGTTGCCTCACAGCAAGAGGTTCTCCCATTCGATTCTCATTTGGAGTGCAAAGAGTGCCTTCTGTGTGGAGTCTGCATGTCCTCCCTGTGGTTGGGTGGGCGTTCGAAAGACATGCGTAAATAGGCGTGCCTTCGTTGAAGGTTGAACGTCGAGCTGGCACCTCGGAGTTCATCAAAATCTACTGCCAATCATTAGCGGACCAGAGTTCCGCTGTGGCGACCCCTAACCGGGAAAAGCCGAAAGACAACAACAGCGAAAACATTACCCAATATGGGGGCTTTGCCTACATTCCCCCTTACTTATATATTAATTGCAATGTTGAACAACCACAAATAAGGGAAAACACCATGTAAATGTTATAGTTGACTTAATGTTGGTTAAGTAGTGAAAGGGCAAATTCCCTTTCCCCTCTGTATTGTGACCTCACAGAAACAGATAGATGTATTGTTCAAGCATGTGAAATTTTGATCTCAGAAGCTGATAAAAGGAAACATTTGACATTCTATAAAAGGAAACATTTGACATTCTAAGTGTTTGATGCAATGAATGAATAACATGTGACTAAACTGTAGTCTGATTTTATTATTAAAATGCTTCAAGTGCATTTTGCCTCAAGATTTAGTAAAAAAATGACTCATAATAAACTGCAGTTGTTCCACAAAGGAAGCTAAGAAAAAGTAGATAATCTTAGCTATTCCTTAGCTATATATTTATTCTTTCCCAGAAAAAAGACTGCTATTTTCAGGACAGCAAAATATAGTTCAGGACATTCTTACAGGTTGGCATTTTTGCAGAAGTCATAAAACTCTCTGGCATAGCAGTATTTCTAACACAGCAACTAGTCTCGGTGAATGCTGTTGACAGTTTTCCCTTGGCACACATCTTATATTTTTTTAGTAGTGCTGAAATCTAAATGATAACCGCCCAACATTTTCTCAGACTAATTCTGTTTATGAGACCTGTACTATTGGGAGATGACATTTCACTTGGGTACAAATTTGGAAAGGAAAGGAAAGTATTTGCAGAATGAAAACCTTACCCTTTTAAGTAATGAAAATCTGATGAAAAATGTTTATTTTATTTGTTTGTTTGCTAACCAGGAGAGTGGGTTGGTTCTAGATCCTTTTCAGCCACTACCTGTGCACTAGGCAACACCAGAAGAGACAGAAAAAGTTCCAGCAATAACATCCACAAACAGTAAGAAGAGTCTGTTCAATAATTTAAACAGTAGCAATGTACAGGAAAAGTCAATAAGACTCGGCAAGAAATGCAACACAGCTCATCTCTAAAGTGGATACAAATAGAATCAAGGGTTAACAAATAAGTCATTTGGAATAACTAGTACAATTTTGTTAATGTAACAACAAAACAAAGAAATGTTTGCTAACCAAAATCTCTAAAATGGTTACATCTGTATTTCTAGAAGCACACTTTGTAAAGTACATTCTGATACATATGCTTCTGTTCTTTAACTTAAAAATGTTTTCATATGGATTCAACAATAAAGAGCTGTCAGAAAAGAATATGAGGATAGAAGTAACACAGCAGAGATATGAGCTCACAGGTTAAGTCAGTATCTTACAAGACACAGTGCTAGTAATGGTGGACAAAGTCAAGCACATTAGACAGAAGAAGTTCTAGTACTCAGATGCAAACAGAAGGAATACTGGTGCCTCCAAACAAACTGGCAGAATAGAAACCATGTAACTGCATTAACAAAGAGCCATTTGTAGAACTGACAGCTGGGTAACTCTAGTTTGGGGATTAGCCTATAGCTCTATCAAACAGGCTAAAATAACCGGAAAAAGATGAAAACAACTTAAATCTAGAAGATCTTCAGCAGGCTAATGAGTGGGACTGAAAAAGTGAAAGCACAACATTAATAGGTAGATATTATGAGTTATTTTGAATTTCCTATACCACTGCCCATTAAAGAAAAACAGTCATGAAGCCAGTTATATGGCAGAGAGAAATTAATCCATGAGTGCAGCTCGTATGACCCAGGATCATTAATTAACCTGGGATGTGAAACAGCTGGTGAGAAATGATGGGAGTAAGTGGACAATCCTGGCTTACCAGCCTTTGGTGGAGGGGACAGCATAACCTTAGCATGATTAACTTTGACTGGAGGGAGGCAAATCAGATTGCATCAATCAGATTGAGTCAACTCCGGCCATTAGTCTGTAAATACCAAAGTAATTTTACTAAGTACGCACATGGAAGGACATATATACCATAGGCTGGTATTATAGGAATCTGTGGATGTCAGTATTGCATGGACCAAAATGTAGGACATGCAGAGAAGTATCTGCTTTTTGTGGCAGCAGGGAAGTTGGCTGCCCATAGACTGACTTACAAATCAGCATTCAGGGTATTATGGGTAATGAATGGCAAGTCTGTAAAAAAAAAAAAAAAAAAAAAAAAAAATTCACCTATTCCTAGGGATGTCCTTGCATGTGCAATGATAACTGTGAGTCTGGCTCAGCAGGCAGCATACACTCCTTTGATTATGGAAGATCAGAAAACATTGAGTTCTATCCCATACCAGGTGTTTTGTTTCATTTTACTGAACTGATACTATGGTATAGCATAAGAGGGTGCTACACTTACGAATATAAAATAAACAAACATCCCATCTGCATAAGTTAGTGGTAGCTCAGGTGGATATAAACCATTTTATGGCGCTTACCAACAAAAGTGGAGGGAAATTATAATTTCTATTTCAGCTTAAAACTTACATTCATATTACAAATAAAAAATATTATTTACAGGGTTGCACTCACTATTTACTTTGACAGCTGTAACTAAACTTACAGGATTTAGACACTTGTTTTGGCTACTGTATGCATTCAGAAATGAAATGTTGAAGTCTTTGTGTTGTGTACTGCTGACACTGGTTAAACCATGATTGACCTTGATGTCCCTATAGCATAAGCATACCAGGTATTATCAGAAACTACTTTGAGGTTAGAGTCACTACTGTGGCATTTTTCTGCTATAAGTAGTAGAAATCTATGTGTAGCTCTAAAAAATTGAGTCAGTATAGACTGGGGTGAGGAAAGTACAGTTGTGTAGGATCTAACAGCTGGCCAGCTTCCAAAGCTTCAGGGCACTTTCCACACACCCAAATTTTCATTCAGCTCGAGCTGAGCTGTCTAAATAGGCAGGTTTTGGTGCCAAACCCTTCACAGCTTTCATGCCAACAGAGAGAAGGGAGGTTGGGCCCTGAAAGGACAATGCTATGAATAAAACTATAAATGTTTACACCCTGGCATAAACAGCACACCAAAAATCAAGGGGGGTGGAGGGAGGGAGCCACTGCAGCAGTAATCATTCGAACATTTACTGTTATGGTAAGTTTACTTATACAACTGTAGTATGTTCTGCATATTGATCACTGCTGCTGTACCCTTAGCTATATGGGTAGATTACCCTAGCTTACTACATTTTTAAGGTGGAAGGAGAAGAATCCAGGATCTCCTAGAGAATCGTCCTAGCAAATCTTGATCTAGTCTAAGAGAATGAATTAAGTTATAGTGCTTTGTAAAAAGTATGTAGTGAGGACCAACTAGAAGCTTCTAGAATGCTTCTAGAATCTAACTGTTTCCAAAAATCCATAGGTGAAAGCCCTGGTAGAGTGGGCCTTCAACCTGCCTGGAATGGTTTTGCTGTGGTAAGTATAACAAAAGATAAAAAACTTAGACAAGTATATTGAAATAGCCTGATTTGACACAGGCTGTCCTGTCATCTTATCCTCATAAGAAATAAACAACTGATCTAAAGATCTGAAAGATTTAGTTCTATCAAGATAGTACCCAAGTTGTCTGTGGACATCCAAGGAATGGAGTATACTTTCTCCCTCATTTTTAGGTTCAGGAAAGAAAACAGAGAGATGGATAGCTTGGCTTAAAGTAAACGTGGATACTACTTTAGGCATAAAAGAAGGACTAGTTCTCAAAGAAACCTTGTCTCAGTAAAGACTGAGACAGAGTTGACTCACCATTAGAGCTTGCAACTTAGATACCCTTCTTGCAGAGGTCAGATCAATCAGTAAAACTGTTTTCCATGTTAAGAGCCTCAAGTCAGTCAGGTTAGCTGGTTTAAATGGAGCAGGTGTTAGCTTCTCTAACACAAAATTAAGATCCCAAGGAGGGTCTACATGATTTCTTGGAAGCCTTTTATGCAAAACCCCTTTCAAAAACAATGTGACATGAGAATGCATTGAAAGAAGGCTCTATGTGCAGATGTCTTGAAATGGCCAACAAATGAACCTTAATACAAGAGTAAAAAGGCCATAGCATAGTAACTCACACAAATATTGTAAAACCAGATAACTAACCCGGTATGGGCACTGGTTAAGTTGTTAGCACCAACTAAAAACCTTTTCCACTTGCTAATATATGGTTTTATAGTAGCAGGCATTCTTGCCTCCATTAGTATCTGCTGCACATCCTCAGAAAACAGGTGCCTAAAGGGAATTAAAACCCTATCATCCAGGCAGGTAGTTGAAGTTGATTGAGTGTGGAGTTTATCAAACCCCCCAGATCTTGTGTAAGTAGATCCAGTCTGTGAAGAATCTTGTGGTAATTGCCCTTGGCCATTTCTAAATGAAGGGGAAATGATGGCTGCTGGGATGGGGAAGTGATCACAATAATCTTGGAGGATTCCTTTTAAATATTCAGAAGTACCCTGGATACAAGTGGAAAGGGTAGAAAAGCATACAGAAACATTCCAGTCCAAGGTAATGAAAAGGAATCTGTTTTCCAGGCCTACTTACATGGAGTCAGAGAGCAGAACCTTGCCAGTTCATTGTTCTGGGAGGAGGCAAATGAGTTTATGTGAGGAACTCCACACAAATGGATCAAATCTTGGAAGATCCCCTGATCTAGTTTCCATTCCTGTGGGTCTACCTTTGTCCTGCTCAGTTTATCTGCTGCACGTTTTTTCTCTGAAAGAATGTAAGATGCCTGTACAGTGAGATTGTGCTGTGAAACTATATCACAAGCTAACATGGCTAGTCTGTAAAAGGGTATGGCCTGGTTGTCCCCTAATTGGTTGATGTACCACACGACTGTGGCATTATCTGTAACAACTTGAAGAGGTCCCGGTGACCAATGATGATTCAGAGAATTGAGTGCCTTGATCAGAGCATCATCTCTTTTATATTTATATACTTGCATCTGTCCTTAGTAACCCACACATCCTCCACTTTTATCCTTCCTGAAAGTGTGGGGGGGATGAAGGGGTGTGACCCAAATTTAAAGATAGCTGCTGTCACCACCAAGTGATTTCACTTCTGACAAACTCCATCGCTGGAGTGGAAGAGAGAAAGGAAGTTGGTTCTGGAACCAAAGAGACTTCACATACCACTGTACCTTTCTCATGTGGAGTCATGCCAGGGGTATCATGAGAATCACAGATGCCTTGAGACCCAAAATCCTTGTAATGACCAAAGTCTGAGAAGAAAACCTTAGAAACAGATCCAGATGAAGGTCTATTTTTTCCTGTGGAAGAAAAGCTCTTTGAACTGAGATGGCTAGCTGACACTCCATTGACACAATCTTGTGTAAAGGAGTCAAAAAAGACTTTTGAACATTCTGTTGGAACCCCAGCTTGTGGAAGAGCTCTCTCAACCGAATACGGGATTCCTAAAACTTTAAAAAAGACTCTGTAAAGATAAGCAAGTTGTCTAAATATGGAAAAGGTAGATACTCTGTAGCCTGCAATGAGCTATAACTGGAGCAGGACACCTCATCAACACTCTTAGTGCAGTGGATAGTCCAAAGTGTATGACAGTGAACTGATAATGTGTTCCAGAGACACAAAATATTAAGAAACACTGGATGTCTATATAAATAGGGATGTGATGATAACCATCTATTTAATCTAGTGTTGCCAGGAAACTTAAATCAGGAATAAGAGGTAATAGGTTGTGAAGTGACATAATTTTAAATTTGGGCACTATCTCAAACAGATATAGGGAGGAAAGATCCAAAGATTCTCCAAGCATCTTCTTTCCTTGACACTACAAACATCCTTGAATAAAAACCTCTCCCCAACTGGGAAGGAGAAACTGTTTGTACCACACCCTCTGAAAGCATGTGATGGACAGGTGGAAATAAAAGAGTCTGGTCTGGTGGATGAGGGATTATCCCCTAGAAAAGAGGAATTTCCTCCCACTGCCATCTGTAACCTTGATGAATGATGTTCAGAACCCATTTGTTTGAATATATCTTTTGCCAATAAAAAAGACAAGATTTAGACTTTCTGGAAGGGAAGTGGGTTGAGGGGGACAAGATCTCTTAAATAGTCATTCTTAACTTGTTGTATTGACCTTGACCTTGGTTTTGGGAGACTCCAGAGTTCTTTTTGGAACCCCTTGCTATTTCTTCTTAAATGTCTGTTTACCTGCATTTTGTTGAGACTGTTTATTATTTTTTTTTTTTGCCAAAATTATATGAGAGGTTAGAGAATCCCTTTGAAAATTTGGAAATGGAGGGCTGAAAAATTTCCTCTATCAACTTACCATTTTCGTCACACTTTTTATAAAATCTGCAGCAACGGAGACAACAACTAAACTCCTATTCAAAGAAGAATTTAAAATCTCATTTTTTAAATCATCTGGGAGGTTCTGAGAATGCAGCCTGGAAAAGTTCACACACATGAGCGCGCGCGCACACACACACACACACACACACACACACACACACACACACACACACACACACACACACAGTAACTGATGAATAGTGACTTATAAAATAGAAGTAACTAAATTAATTAAAACAGATTTTTCCTTACAAGAAGAAACTGCAGACAACACATTTGTCATAAGTTCACAATTAGTTAGAATAAACTTTAATATATGAGCCTGATAATCCAAAATTCTGAAAACAAAATTGCAGAAGCATACACTTTTTCCCCATACTTACCAATAATCTTTCCATCCCTATCAAAAAGAGTAGGATTAGAATTAACTAAATGTTTAGCAGCAGTAGAAGTAACCACAGCTACAGCTGCTGGGTCAGGTTTGGGAAGACTGTATACAAACTTTAAAAAACTGAGGAACTTTTATACATCTCATCTGCCTTTTTAGGTACAGCTAGATGACTATCAGGAAAATTGCAGGCAGCAACATACACATCCTCCATACTGACAGAACTGGAGCAACAGATGAAGGTTCTGAAAATTCCTTCTGTAACTGCTCAATCTATTTCCTGAGGGACTGAGAAACCTCAGTTTTCTTCCACTGAAAATACTGGCACATTCTGGAAATAGTCTTAGAAAAAAAGAGACCACCACAGGAAGATTCGGAAACAGAGCTCTTCTCTGATCCTGAATCAAAAATCTGAGGAGATAACCCTGTATCTGTGTCTTCATGTTCCTAACCAGATTCAGAATCTTGAATTTCTTCAGAAAAAGAAGTATCCCTCTTTCTCTTACCAGAAAATTATTTTTAAGAAGGATTAATAGGCTGAATTAAACCCTGAGCCAGATCCATTAAACTACTGCTGTCTAAGGAAATTTGAGGAGGAGTATATACACGTTTAATTTTCTGTTCATTTTTGATAGGAAAAATGGGGCCAAAAGTGTTACTAATGGCAACAGCAGCTTCCCCAGCAATGGGCACAACCTTCTGACAAAACAGTGAAGCCTTCCCTGCTTCCTCTCTTAGGAACTTGTCAGCAGCTGCAGAGGGTGTGGCTAACCCCAGGTTCACAGTAGCTATAAATGCTACACCAGAGGAATTCAGAGTAAAAAACGAGTGGTCTAAGGTACAACCAATGGCCAGAACTGACCAACTTGCAGTAGAGGCCATTTGCTTGCCTACTGTGGGAGCAAAGGTTGTTTGCTTAACCTTTTTTCTTTTTTGTGGCACCTAGAAATACAGAGTGTTGGCCTGACAATGTGTTCCATGGTCAAACCAAAAACGGTGCCTCTTTCCTATGGAAAACAAGAAGCAAAAGCTAGTAAAACTTAAAGTCATAAAAAGTGACTTTTTCATATAAAAACACAGTAAAATGCACTTTAAAACACTTTGACAGCCCCAAAATTTCTCTGCAGAAAAATGGTGTTCAGTAATCTAAATAACTTTAAACTAAGTGGAAAAAAGAGCACTCATTTAAAAGCACAATGCAGTCTCATGACAGTCTGCTAAGGCACAAAGTACTAGACTTAAAATAACTTTCCTGAACAGGAAAGTCTTATTAAATATACAGATTTTATTTTAAATGGAAGTTTTTTTCACAAATGGAAGATATCTGCCCAGCAAAGAAACAGCAAAAGCCAACCATTGATCCCTAAAAGTCTCAGACCAGCATCTCTTCAGTGACAAGAAAGATCTGAAGTGCTTGGCACCCAAACCTCTCTTTTTATTCACCTCAGTTCAAGCTGACTGACTGATAATTTGGGCATGCTGAAGGTGCCCTGAAGCTTTGGAAAGCCGGCTGGCTGTTATAGCCTGTGCAGGATATAACCCATATAGCTAAGGCTATTGCAGTAGTGATCAACATAATGAATATTATATAATGTACCTACAGTATATATTAATGGTAGAAGGTAAGCTACTGATTGGAAAATACAGAAATACAAATGCCCAGAGAGTCTGTCAAAGCTTAGATGTCTGTCTACAAAATGTTAACATGGCTCAAGTATGAAGTATTCAATAACGATAGTGATGAATGATAAACGGATGCAAGTACATATGCTGATAGTGTGTAGGTATATTTGGGTTAAAGAAATTATGTCATGTATGCCTCCTGTAAATGTCATGCTGATATAGGAGTGTGAGACAGTGCAGTAGGAAAAACTGGGCCCTCTTTAAGGGCCATAGCAGACTAACCCTGTGGTTTAGAAACAATGGATTTTGCCTCATAAACTACCTACTGCATATGGGTGCATTTTATGCAGTTGTGTAAAATGTGGTTTGGAAACATGTTTAGCTGCAGTGACGAAAACCACATTATTAGCTACTCCACATGTCACTAAATCAACCAAAATTACCACCAGTGCTAAATAGCACTTTTTGGTTGTAATTACTGCTTGCAATCCATGAATTACTTTGGCCAAGTCAGTCATCCCCCCCCCCCCACACACACACACAGATTTACATACCCACCATCATAAATTTTTTGCTGCAATTCCTTATACTTACCTGTAATGCCATGTCCCTCATTGACTATAATGATTATGCAGTATTTTGGCTGAGTTACTTACCATGGTTGGTTGTGCTAATTAACACAGCTGAGCAAATCTCTGAATAACTTAGCAGAGTAATCTCTTTCCACAGGCATTTCTGGGAAATAGCACACGGCTAATTAGCATTACCCATTCCCCAGAATGCCTCATTGTAATCTAGTATGGCTGTTGGAAAGACCCACCACATGAATCATCTAATTGTATAAACTGACTATGGTGAGCCTGTCACTGAATCAGAAAGGATTACTGCAGGAGCTGGCAACTCATGCTAGGGCTTAACACTCTCAGTAATGCTTTCTGACTCTTGCTGTAAGTTCTGCTCAGCAGTAGCCTGCCTGAAATCCACTGAGGTGCCGCTCATCACCTTTATCAATACGTTTTTCATTCACGTAAAGCAGCTTTAACTGCCTGTGGCAGCAACATAGACTAAAACTACTGACAACCACAGTAACTAGAATGGGCATCAATTTGTGGTGAATCACACTGAGGAAGCAGAACACAGTACAGGCTACAGTCCTGTAAATTGTTACATAAAAATTATCACAGGAACTATTAAAACCATGCCTATTTCAGGTTACCTTATATTAATGAGATCAGAAGCCAAGTTGCACCATCTATAGATCAGAAAACAAATTATGAAAAACAAACAAAAAGAAATGACATAAATATGAAACATTCCATCAGAAAGACACTTGCCATAAGGCTGATCTCACAGTCAGAAACGTATGTGTAAAATGGGTAATATACACTATATTAGCCATAAGAACAAAAGTGCTTTAAATATACTTTTAAGATTAAACCTTAATTTTTTTCTGTAGGATGTACTAGTGAAACAATGTATACATTAGATGTCCTACAATTCATGATTACTTCTTCTAAAATATCATTAAACTGTAACAGTCCATTTAAATGGAAAAGCTTAAGGCTTCACAAAGGGACTTTATGTGTTTAGTAACCACTGTAATTGCATTCAGTGGAATTTTTCAAAGACAAATCTGTAGCAAAAGGCAATATCTAGCCAAACTTATGATGTCACTTACCATAAGAGCATACGTGAGGCCTAAACCTACAAGCCCTGAAGACAGGCGATTATACAGAGAATATGTTATAGAGGCCACTGCCGCAATAAGAACCACACAGGCTCCAATATATTCCTGCAAATATAAAATAATAAACAATTTTATGTATTGATCAGCTGTATATTTCTATTGTCTTCTGACATTATCTGAAGCTGTATTACTACAACACATTTTACCAAGATAAAAACTGCATCTGTTTTCATATGTTCTGTTGTGTATATTCTATTTGGTTTTATTTGCTTTCAGAATAACAACAGCTCTTGGCTGCCTCCAAAATTATCCACAATCTTGATCATAATATTAACATGTTATTTCCTGACAATAAGCAACAGAGGACTCCTTTTAAATGTTTACATACACAGATTAATTTTATGAAAACAGTGGGAGGTCATTTATTTGTTTAATCATAATAAGGAAACAAAACCAAAGACCTGATTCAATAAAGCCTACACTGTGTACATGATGTATACTCAAGAATGTGTACCACATCTTTTGTGCTTTCTAGTCACTAAGAAAAACTTCAGTAGATGTACATACAGTCTACACTTTGTGGTAACCTTTATGAATCCCTGTCAATATTTAAAGCTGCAAGAAAATCAGTAGGAAAACTAAAACTGGGAGGAAGGTGTTAGTTATGCTTGTGTTGTCTGTTCACTCAGAATGGTGTACACTTAGTTTAAGTGTTATTGAATCCCAGGGCAAATGTATTTAAATTAGTAAAGGTACACTAAGAAAATATCTGATTCCTTGTGTGTTTTAGTACACAGCAGTGCATTGTAAAACACTTAGCACTGCAAAGTATTAACGGTAGGGTATCAGTCAACATTACAGCAACTGTGTATATCTGGAGCATATTGTCCTTAAATATTATTGTGTGTTGCTTTTGTAGAGAATTATTTATACTAACTGCTTTATTTTTTAAGTATTTGTGACAATAATTAAATTATGTTATCTTCATGAAAACATTATTCTAATTACAGCACTCACCAGTATTGCATCATATGGGGAATACAATCTCATAACCTAGACGAAACAGCTACATTTGGAGACCCTTAACTTTGCAACAAGTGTATCTATTATGATTTTAGATAAAAACAACAAACAAGTCATTGTAAACATTGTGAGTTATAGTGTTTAAAGGAAAGGAAAACAGAGTTTACTCACTATGTTGTTAAGTGCACTATAATAATAGAAAATGCCTAGTTCAGGGAGTACCACACACCTTAGTGATGAAAGAGTTGAAAGTTACAGGTCTATTTAAAGTATATTCACTCATATTTGGCAAATGTATAATTTGCCTGTATGTTTTCCACTTTACGGCAATAATATTATGGCTTTTAATAATTCCATTTCTAAGTGTTGCTATCTTATGTTGCTTGATCATCAACTAGGATGTCTTAAAATGCTCTCTGAGATTTTACCAAAAAATCTAAAGCAGCATGAATAGGCAGTCAGGTTATGGTTAATTTAAGTGATAAATTCACTGAGAACATAGGTTTTCCTAATAAAGTCATAGCTTCATGAAAAGCTTATGTCTGACTTTGTAGTAAGCACACAAAAATTGGTTACATATGCTACAGTGCTGATTTCTATTTGACAATGAGGTATTAACAAGCGTGCTAGTGCAGTCCTGCACCATGCTTTTCAAATAGAGAGATCAATGATACAGACTTTTAATAATGATAGGAAGATGACAAGTTCAATGGGGTTAAAGTTTAGGCTGCATTTCAATGACAGGTGGGATTTATAGGGATCATACCTCTCAATAGTCCAGATTTTTATAGAATGTCAATTTTTGCTTCATATTTTTGGTCTAATTCTCATAAAATTTGTGGTTTTCTGGCAAATCACTGGAATAATTGGAATACTGAAGTCACTAAATAATGACATACATTTGAGTTTCAAACTTCAAATCCTTCAGAAAATGTATTTCAACACAAACCTCGTTACTCTAGGAAGTTTCTAAGTTTATAAGAGAAATGGTTAAAATTTGTCCCTATTTTTGGGCCTTTGTCCATATTTCTTGCACTAAAAGGTTGAGTGATATTGTAGAGATACTCTCATGATGCTAAGGACAAGAGTAAACACAGTACTTTTGTAGGTATGACAAGTTCTACATGCTCTGAGAATCCTTCTTAGAGGAATACTGGGACATCTTTAGAAGCTGCACAAGGCCCTGTGGGATCTATTATTTCTTAAGTGGTTTCAGACAAGAAGGGTATTTTGGGCGAGGGTTTGGAATGTGGCACATTTTAAATTATAGTATTAAGACAATGAGAGTGGTCACTAGGGAAAATAATATGGCATACCAATACCACAGACAAAGCTATCTAGGTAAGAATTCCCTACATTTAGACGTGTGGGACTATAACATGGTGGGAGAAAGAGAGAGAGAGTAGCAATATGGTTCAGGAAAACAATATATTACACCATAGAGAAAGAACAAAAATGGAAAGGGCGATGACTGGTTATAAAATATAAGGTAGAGGGGGAGAGAACAGTGGAAGTCTATCTTACTAATATCCTAAAGGAGGAGAGGCTTGCTATTGAATAGACTACTTTGCTGCATTTATTCAGGTCATAGCAGGGATAAGACTTGTCACTGAAGAAATTACTTCGCTGCAGGATGCAGTATTACATACGGCAGGGATGCAGTGCTGGTAGAAGGGGATTTCATTGTAACAATGGAGAATGTGAGGGATACATTATATGGAAAGAAGGAGCAGCATATACAATCTAGGAAGTTTTTACAAGGAAATGTATAATGGTTAGCAGTGAATGATGTATGGCACACTAGCAAGGGGAGGAGTCTAATCTGTATTCTCTAGGGATAGTTATCAACAAGATTTCTTGTTTGTATAAGGGAAGTGTAGGACATATGGGCTTATGAAAGGGGTTTGTGGGTCCACATGCTGCTTTCTGTAAAACGGGTTAGGTTTGAGAAAGAAAAGCAGTGGAAGTTGAACCCCTCAGAATTGGGGATACCTGCAAGATTCAGTAGTTACAGGAGATGGTGCAGGTATTACTCCCAACAAGCTGAATCGATCAGGCCAGTTATTAACTGATTTTGCTGATGATGAAGTGAAAGTATTTATGCTAAGGTTCTTGCTGCCAGGTTCAAGAGTTTTCTACTAAGATTAGTGAGTGAGAAGCAAGCAAAGATTATAAGCTGTATTTCCTGTGGTGCAGGGTTTGATTCCATCAGCCCTCATTTGCTTACTGTGTGACCTTCAACAAGTCATTAACCAGACATTGCACTTGATTTACCCCTGAAAAGAGACTGTGTGCCCATTGGGCCTACCTGGTTAACAAATGTATATTATTATTATTATTAGTATTATTATTATTATCATTAGAGATCATAAATGGCCCAAGACCAAAAGAGTACTGGCATCTCCTGTTGGATTTTAATGAGGCTGCAGAGGCCAGCACGTACAGAAATACAAGGGGTTTGCCCATTTTGATATAAAACAAGGCCCCTGATACTGTCAGTTGGAAGTGACTGAGACTATTACAAAAGAACAGAGTTGACTGAGGTCTTCATTCATGGAATAATGATTTTAAATAATAATTCTCTTTTAAGTGTTGTGATAAACAAAGGTAAATACAGGGGCCATTCCTGATAGTCTATGTAGTATTAACACAATGAATTAGAAAAAATATTGCAGGTGGGGGTTGTTAGAAGATATGTAGCACAAATGTAAATGTACAATCTTTATTTAAATGCTAAAATGTTTTTATGGGATGTGTCAAGTAGTTTATTATGCATACTCAGGGACTTTGGACGCAAAAACATTGATGTGTGGAATATCATGCTTATAATTCAATAATTATTCTAGCAGGGGTTGGCTAAGCAAAATATGGGTTTACTTGTAGTAATGGAGGGAGGAACAAAATATCTTGGACTGAAGGTTTATCCCACATTGGTGAAACTGGAACCAGTAGTTTGGAAGAATTAAATAAAAAACACAGGTTTGTTATTAAATGGATTACTTATACAGATATTGCTGGTTTAAGTAAGAGCTGAGACTCTCAGAAAGATGGTCCTACCTCACACACTTTATGCCACTAAGCACACCACTGCCAGTCCTGAAGGGAAAAACAAGTCCTCAGAAAGTTAAAGCTGCTGTGAGCAAATTTTGGGTAGAGACAGGGATAGAGAAGGGAAAGTATTCTGCTTGGAACAGGCTTGTAAATGAGGACAAAAGGGAATGGGGTATGCCACAGTTTGTCAAGTATGTCATAGTGGTACACCTAGCTAACATGCAACTGGTAATAAGGGGAATGGTGCAAGGCTGAGTTAGATGTGAGAAAGAACAAAGAGGGGAAGCTAGCTGAAATGATGGAAAATGTTGTAAATATGACAGGGAAAGTGCTGCAGATATGGAGAAGTAAGTGGAATGAGTGGCCAGTAGTAGAATCCGAGTGGGAGAACATCTGGAAGGGTATGACTGAGAGGGAAGCATTACTGCAGTTGTGGGACAAATAGGGATTAAGCAAAGGGAAGATTTGGTTATAGGAAAAGGGGACCAAGCAGTGAGGAAAACATTTACAATGAAACAAGAAGTCATGTAAGTCTGATGTTTTGCAGCTGGAATATTTTGGGTTGAAGAAGCACTTGGGTGTTTTGCAAGAGGACAGGGGTAGATGTAAGAAGCTAGCTGGAGATGAAACGTTTAAGGCACTTAATTGGAAATGCAATGTCACCACTGCCATTAAAAAGCTATACAGGGAGCAATGAGAGGGGTAAAATTACTGCCACACTGTCTTTCCTCACCTCACGAGTGTCTATTACCCCTCCACCATTGCAACAGCACCAATATATAGATAATCTTTAGCAATGGTGTGACCTATTCCATAAACTACCAATCTACCAATTACAGGGAGAGGGAGAGACAGAGAGGGATAGAGAGTGAGAGAGGGAGGGAGGGAGAAATAAACAGATAGGGAGGGGGAGAGAGAGAGAAAGGGAGTGAAAGAGGGACGGGGAGAGAGAGAGAAAGGGTGGGAGGTAGAGGGAGAGACAAAGAGGGGACAGGGAGGGAGAGAGAGAGAAGGGGGAAGGAGAGAGGGGAGGGAGAGAGAAAGGGAGGGAGATAGAGGAATGGAGGGAGAGAGGGATAAAGGGGGAGGGACAGACAGAGAGAAACAGGGAAGATGAGAGAGAGAGAGATTGAGCAAGGAAGGGGCGAGAGAGGGAAAGAGAAAGGGGTGGGATACAGATAGAGAGGGAGGGAGGGAGACAGAGAGAAGGAGGGAGGGAGGAAGAGAGGGGAAGAGGAACAGAGAAAGAAAGAGAAAAAAGAAAAAGAGAAAATAAAAGAGGGACAGCACTAAGTGCTTTACAGTTTTGAAAAAGGTATCACACTTAGAGCTGATTCTCAAAAAGCACACAGAAGCAAAATTGGAAAAAAGAACAATAGACAAATGAAACTTTTACCATGGAAACAGTAAGCATGAGAGTTCTATTTCAAAAGATGATAAAGCATAAAAAGATGATTTTGTTTGACAATTTCAACATAAAATTATTCATAACAACTGCACATAATGATATGAAAGTTAAGATTTTGACCTCTAATTTTCAACATATCATCCACGTCCAACACCAGCTGAACTATGATACTTAATTTGTGCAACTGAATCCCAGAACAAGATTTATAAAAATGCTTGTAGAACAGCATTTAAAAAAAGAGATGCACAACAGCACTTGACTATGTAAGAGAAGACTAATTAAACTTTCTTACGAAAATTGCAAATAATGGGAAAGATATAGCTCTCTACCACAATTAGATAGATACATTAAAATACATCACAAAGCATAATGCATAGATAAAATGTGGACCTACTTCACATTAAAATGTATCACAAAGAATAATACTTATCACACATAAACTATGAAATATAAAATCTTATCTGGGAAAAAAATTGAAGTGTGCAGGGTACAGCTCAGGAATTATAAGTCAGTCCCCTTTGGATAACACCTCACAACACCCCTTGGAATGTGATATCTATACCATTTTCCATCCCAATCCTTACACAGTGATTATTCTTGAAAAGGCTGATTGAATACAAAGTGGAAATAACATATTTTTTCCTGCTACTGTCAAATCTGCAAAAGAAGTGTTTGCTGGGGGGGAGCAAGATCCCTGTACCCATCACTTCATCTGCTAATTATATAAATCATCTCAGAAATCACATTACAGTGGAGTAAAGACATATTCCCAGTCCCCACTGTAGTGGAATCTTTCACAGATATAATCCAGTTAACAGTGGAGTAAAAAAGCTGACCATCATTCAAACAATATTCCATTCAACAGATCAAGAAACAGCTGACAATTTTTGATCAGCTGTACCTATGATTAACTAAACTGGACACATATACACATGCTTGGAATGATGTTCAAAGTAATTCTCAAAGGGTATTTAAGAAATATGGAAATATTTTTTGTAAGAAAGAGGTGTCTTCTCTTCAGAGTTTATCTGATAATGAATCTGTTAGGAGTATTTTGCTGATAAGGGCAAAGGACTGGAAGTATGAGATAGTTGGTTGTATGAGGGGTGGGTGGAGCCCATAAACAGTTATCTGATGTAAGGGTTTGTTTTAAGATGGACAGGGACCTTACTGATGTATTTAACCATAAAACTGATGCATTTCTAGAATACTGGGTTGAATCTAGGATTATTTCAAAATTTTTGAAAAAAAAACGAGTTGACTGTTATGATCCCTAAATCACAGTATATTTATCTTTTCACTAAAGTACATAAAAATCAAATTAATCCCTCCAGGGCAGCCTATAGTGGCAGGAAAAGGTTATCTTTCTGAACCCTTATTATTCTGTTAGAAACTCCTCCTTCCAATGGTCATGCCAAGATTAATGGACACTACAGAATTTTTTACTTTGATTTCTGATTTACATGTAGAGTGGAATTCCTATTTATGCACTTTAGATTTAGTCTCTCTCCATATGAACATTCCTAATGAAAGTGACCTTAGGGCCCTGAAACATTGGATATAAAAGGTAGATTTACACACCTTTGATTTTAATGACTTCCTGGTTCAATTGACTGAGGTGTTCTTGACACGTGATTTTTTTAACTTGTAAAATAATTGTTTTTGCAGTTAATGGGAATGGTGGGGGGGTGCCTTTGATCAATGAAGCAAAATGAGCAATATATCACCTTATTTATGGGACACCTTGAGCAACTGCATGTATGTGATGCATGTAGAAAACCATATTTTGGCTATACTGATATGTAGAGATGATTCATGGATCGTTGCTAGATGGTATGGAAGGGTGATTTTACTACTTGTATGTAATTTACTCAGTATTACAACACCAACAAGCTCAGCATTAGTTGTGAAAGTAAAGATGGACTCTTTAACATTTATTTTTCTGGAAGTTAATCTCAACAAAATATTAGAAGGGTCTCTTTTGACCACTATTTAGAGGAAGCCATTTAGTAAAAACTTGATTTTACATAAAACTAGTTGTCATCCCTGTCATATTGTAAGGAATGTTCCCAAATCACAGTACATGGGAGTCATACACATCTGTTGTGAGGAGAATGAATATGATAAGCAAGCAATTAGGTGAACTTGCACAGAGATGTGTACATAGGGGATATGATTTATATAGGGATTAACTGATGAGTTAAAAGTGATATCTAGGCAGGAGGTCTAATATAAGGAACCCCTTGTTACTGATGCTTCTTGTCCTAGATTTCTCAATACATTTGGAAGTAATACCTTTTGTTGTGTGATCTGATTACTAAATATTGGGAGATTTTTAAATTTGATAGTGTTTTGATATCTGCTTACCTTCCACTTGTAGGTATGGCTGTAAACAGGGGATGAATCTGAGGCATTTGTTAACTAGACTTAAACTGTGTAATGCTGTGTCTGTTTTAGGTTGTATTAGATGAGGCAGTTGTTCATTTTATCAAGATATTTTACTATGCTCTCCATTTTCTGCAAATAATCTTTTAAAGTGTTTAATCTATTATTAAATATACTGCACTGAATAAATGCACCAGAAACTAGACTACCTTTATATGATCGATGGATTCCTTACAGATACTGTAAGAAAATCTCAAGCCACTGCCTTCTTACTGCCAACTCTCTTATATGCTGCTCCTATCCTAACAAACTTAAACAATGCTAAAAGAAAGAAACATGCTTCCTCCTACAATAAAACAGCAACATTTGACACCTATCTCCCTCATAAGACTCACCATTGTCTTAGCTTAAAGCAATTAAACTGGCTTGAACTGCACAACTACCTACCATATTCACAACTAACTACAGCACACAAACTCATTCATCACCCAGAAAATGACCTACAGTACAAAACGTATTACTGCCCTAATGTCCAGCAAGGGACCTCTGCTATAGTGACAAGTTATTACTACTCACAAATAAGTCAAATAATGTTGCAGGAGACTCAATCTACTCCCAATATGTTGCCAAACTCTGGAATAGTATCTCCACACAAATAAAACTTTCCAACAAACTCAGTAGATTTAAACCACTGCTTAAACAACATCTTAACCAGTCCAGGTCCTGCACATGCTCATCACCAGGTTAAGATTTTATGCTCATCTTACGATACTCTCCTTAAACAGGATACTCTCAGCCTCTCACTGAAATGACAAAACGATTTTTATACATAACTGCTGGCTGTATGATCCGCTAAGTTGCATGTGGGCTTTCTTGTCAGTAACTCTGTAAAATCTTAGAATGTAGAAATGTAATTACTGTATGTGTAAAAATGCAAATAGAAATGCAAATACTCTGTAGTTAACTGGAACCAAGTATAATGCAATATAAACAAATGGAGTTTTTCTCCCTGGGCCTCCACTGAAAATGGATATTACCCATTCTGTCTTTCCCAGTAAACAAGGGCAAATAAATAAATAATAAGTAATTAATAGGTGTCAGATTTCACTCCTATAAACTATAATGCACTTTCAGCATAAAAGTGACTTATGAGTCTTCCAAAGTTGTTTAGCAGCATTTATTAATACCACAAATACAACAAACAGCAAAATAAGAATGTTAGCAAATATATAATATTATAATAAAGGTATACAGTAGTATTAATAAAGTCATATATAACTGAACTGATGAAGTGAATCAAACTGAGGTCTTTATTATGTATTCTGTACTTTAATACATTGCATTCTGTCTTGAATATTCACATGCCTTATTCCTTCTCTCTGTAGCTTGAATCCCCTTCTCACTCTTGAGCCTCAGACTTTGTGACAATAAATTCTAAAAACAAAATTTGTCCAAAAAGCCTAATCTTTAGCTGTCTGTTTCTATCTCTATAAGTACTCTGACAAAAAAAGTTGTCTTGAGAATCTGTGAGTACTGCAAGTCTGTCTCTATCAGTATCTTATCCTGAAGGCTATTCACTGAACATAGCTCAACTGTACTTTTCCACTGAAACTGCATTTACTAAAACTAATATGAACTGTAACGTATAAGGCCTACTTTAAAACTGATAACATTTTCATGCCTACTGAAGAGAGGAATTGTATTTATGTAAAATCTATCCTAATAACCCATCTTGAAATCCCTGAAGAGGGAGTCATTTCTGCAATTACCTATAATTGTATTAATATAGTCTGCAAAAAGATATTATAGTGATTAATGATACTGCAACTAATACAGCAACTGAAATATATATATATATTTTCATCCAGTAAATACACTTGCAATTTAATTTGACCACTAGATATCACTTAAAAATGTTTTGGATGTAAGTCTCATACCTTTATGATTTTTAAAACTAATTTAATTGGGAATTATTTGACATCTTATAGCTGGTATTACACATCCTGTCCAACACGATCCATACCAATTTGGCTATACACTCTTATTTTGACATACATAATCTATGTTTCTTAAATCATATTTACTATGCCAACCTTGTTATTCTAAAATTAAAATACGAGACTGTATCATCCTGTTTCTAGAAATCTTCAGCTAGATTTGTTTGGCTATTAATTGGTAATTTTGTATATTTATACTCCACATTTCTGGGTAGTGTAATAATAAAATTGTATTAACTAGAACCTGTATTTTCTGTATTCCAGATCTGTCCCTCAAACAAAAATTGCAAACTCTGTCAGTATCCTTTTAATTCTCATCTAATGTATAGCTTTCATTATTTAATGTGTACTTTATTCTGAAACAAATTAAGCCTGATTTGTTATGCTTTGATTATTATTAATTACTGTTACTTATTCTTTAGGTAATTATATCATTTGTCTTGATAAGCCTGTTACAGTAATTCTGTCACTTTACTCTTAAAGCGGATGCCTGATTAGTGTGAGCTGTGATGTGATTCTGTAAAGTCTGTTTTGATCATATATACATACTACTGATGCATGTTGTAGAAACTGTTTAATAATGCTGTTAGGTATTTACTGTACTGGAATTTTGAAATTGATGTGATTTCTGTTAGAAAAGTATTACACTTAGCATTTAAAGTAGCTGTGCCTTATTATTTCACTATATTTTTCTTAACTAATAAAACCTTTTCCTGCTGTCCACAAATTTGAGTACTGAGTTATGAATGTTATATTCTGAAAACTAACTGAAACTGACAATACAGGAATACGTCTCCCTGTCAGTGGCACACAAACATAAATAAACTGAAATTTAGTGTTTTCCTTTTTTGCCATACTTGATTTGGAGACATAATCTGAAATTCATCCTGGAATACTTCATACTGTGACATCACTATTCAGGATAAATTTACATTTGCATATGCACTAGATACTTGTTCTAATTCTAAAGAACATTTTCCTTTTGATAACTGAGACAACTCCTCATTAATTTGATTAGCATACTGTTAATGTACTGAATAATCTATAAAGATAACTACAGCATCCACCACATAACACAAGCATTCAGGTCACTCCACAGCAAGTACAAATACGACTCTGTCATTGTCCATGTTGGTGTGAATGACTTGCGACGTACCTCCCTGGACTACATGAAGAGAGACATGGAAGAGCTCTCTGATCATGTAGCCCAGGCCAATATGACCCTGACCCTGAGTAGCATCCTGCCCTCACCAAGAATGATGGCACAGTATAAAGAAAAAATGATCAATTTCAACAATTGGCTAAGTTTCTGGCATCATTCAAAGGGGATCCTGTATCTGTCTGCCTGGGATGACATGCTCGACAAGCCACGTTGCTTTGCAAGAGATGGCTTGCACCTGTCACCCTTAGGCTTTCAAATACTGGCCAAGGCTGTTGCCGCCCCCATCGTGCCTTTTTTAGGCAAGGCTCAAAAGACAAACCCATCACCGTAGCTAGCACAAGTAACCAAAAACTGAGGGAAATGCTACTCAACGCCAGAAGTCTAAACCTCAAAATGCATGCACATGAGGCACTCCTCAGTATGGAGAACGTCGATATCTGTGCAGTAACAGAAACCTAGATCAAAGCTCCAAAGAGCATCCCAGCACTACTAGGCTATAACTCATACCATACTTTTTAGCCACAGAACCCAGACCGAAACACAAAAGGCAGAGGTGTATCCATATTCATCAAGGATACTCACACTCCAGATTAGTGGCACAACACGATGCCTAAGAGATCATCCATGTGCAACTAACAACTGGCAAAACTGCAATTCAAATTGCAGCTTGCTACAGATCATCCACCATGACCCAGGACCCCCATTCCGCATTTCTGGAGACACTGGAAAATATGAAGGTCCTATCAAATGCCCTAATATTGGGTGATTTCAATAACCCAAACATTAACTGGGAGAACTACTCAAGTACTAACTCCCTTGCCGTCCACTTCCTAGAATTTATCAACTCGAACTCCCTGGATCAACTGGTCAACACCCCTACCAGAGGTGACAACATATCGGACCTGGTCATTACCAATATGGGCGATTGGTGTTCCACACCGGAGGTCAACCCCTCACTGGTTAGATCAGACCATAGACTAGTCACTCTAGATATCCACATTCTGCCCCCACCCCCAATCAAGGAAACCACTGTGAAAAACTTTTCAAAAGCAAACTTCATGTTACTTAAGACCAAGGTGGGAAGGTTCACAGCCCCAGTGCTAAAGACAATGCTGTCCAAGCTGCTGAATCCCTTACAATGGCACTCTGTGAGCACCTGCAAGAATGCATGGATCATGCTATCCCAAGCAAAACCAAGATTCACTCCTCCAAGAAAAGGAAACCAGTCTGGTGGACCCCTGCCATAAACAAGCTATACAATAGAAGGAGGAAACTAGTACAAAAAAAGAGTAAAATCCCAAGAAGGAAAGACATCCCTGATCAGTATCAGCAAGAAACTACGATCCCTCATAAAATCATCCAAGGCTAGCTTCGAAAGAAAAATTGCCAAGGACTCCAAAGATAACCACAAAGCGTTTTTTAGCTATGTCAAGAACCTAAGTGGAAACTCTCAGATCTGTTCTGAGTTAGTGCAGAATGGCACAAAATACACTGAACTGACTGATATTGCCAACATTCTGGCAGACAGGTTTAGTGCAAACTTCACCCCCCCTCTCACCCCCTAAAGGGCCCATAACCATACCAGAAGAATGTAGAGCCCTGGCAATAACTGACACACACAGGTTAAAACAGCCCTATCCAAAGCCAAAAACACAGCTTGAATGGGACCGGATGGTGTCCCAGGCTGTGTCTTACACGAGCTCCAAAATGAACTAATCCCTCACCTAAACACACTGTTCAAACTCAGTCTCTCTACAGGCTATGTACCCATAGAGTGGCGCACAACAACAGTAATCCCGCTCCACAAAAGTGGAGCTACAACGGACACCAGGAGCTATCGCTCTATAAGCCTGACTAGCCTGGTCTGCAAGGCTATGGAGCGCATCATCATGGAACTCATTAACAGAGACATTGGGAACCTCCAAACATTGGACCCTACCCAGTTTGGCTTTGTTAAGGGCAGATCATGCCTCCTAAATCTGGTGGACTTCTTTGAGACAGTTACCAAGGCTTTAAACAAGGGAAAGGAGGTCCACACAGCCTACCTAGACCTTGCAAAGGTTTTTGACACCATTCCCCATTCTGGTATTATAGACAAGCTCATCAGCCTGAACATAAACCCCTACGTCACGAGATGGGTTGCCAATTGGTTCACAAATAGAACCCACACGATGAGAGTTGCAGGCTCTAGGTCCAACTCTAAACCAGAAACAAGTGGTGTCCCCCAGGGCTCAGTCCTGGGACCCCTCCTGTTCAGTATATACTTCTCAGAGGAACAGGCAAATACAGGAGGACTATGGCTGACCATGTTCACAGACGACTCCAAACTGGGGGCTATAACTGACCCTCCAGCTGATACAGACATCCTCCAGAAGGGTCTCACTGAGACGGATACCCAGTGTCAAAATCATGGCCTCAAGCTAAATGCCAAAAAAACAAAAAAATAAAAAACAAAGTACCCGCAAACTACCACAAACGTGGTAGTCCCTTAAATACAGAAAATGTAAAAAGGGATCTAGGGACCCAAGTAGATAGTACTCTCTCCTTTGATAATCATATTGCCAGGGTGGTTCGAAAATCCTTCTATGTGGCCCACCTAATCAAAAAAGGGTTCACATCTAGAACAAAAGAGGTTATTGTGCCCCTCTACTCATCACTCATCAGACCCATTATAGAGTACAACGCCCCATTTGGGATGTACCTTACAAGACACCTGCAACAGCTGGAAAGACCACAGAAGTACCTCACCAAGAGGATTACTTGCCTCAAACAGATGCCCTATGCAGTCCGACTGAAGAAACTCCAGCTGTACTTGGTTGCATACCGCTTACTCAGAGGTGATCTCTGCCTGACATACAAGGCCATGTCCAACCCAGAATTGATGGACATGCTCCACCTAAAAAAAACAAATCTCCGAGAGCCACATGCTCTAGGGATCTAAACCTCACCAAAACTATAACTAGGAAGTGCTGGAGGGATAGATTACTGTCCCAGAGACTCCCCATGCTTTAGAACAGGATTCCAATCTGCATTAGGCAGAGCCCCTCACTAACACTCTTCAAGAGAAACCTTGACGAGTGGATGGGAAACAGAAAATTTACCCTGGAGATCACTGCAGTGGCTCTGCTGGACAGAGGCACAGGGAACTAATGGCTCTGCTGGACAGAGGCACAGGGAATTAATCTAAGGGGGCAGCGAAAGCCAACACATTCTGGCTAGGCTTATAGATGCTCTCGGGCAGATAGCCTAGTACTTACCTATAAACCTATAACAAATCACTATATTTATATCACTGATACACTATTATATCTAAACAAATATTGAAAAAGTAATAGACTGTAACTGTACTGTCCAGAATAAACTGGTTCTCATACACTTATGGTCCTCACTTCTGTCTTTTCTAATAATGCAGTACTCTTGATAACTGACTGCTTTACAACAGCCCTTGCATGATTCAAAAAATATAATAGAGTAAGCCTTACTCTGCATTTTCCTAAGCTGAGGTACTACAAGAGCCAGCTTGGATTCTGGATATTTACTATTGGAATATTGTTTCCCTGAGTTTGATTAAAACATTTTAAATTACATATTTAATAATAAGTTCATTTTGATTAGTGGATTATGATCACATGGTTTTTGCCTCTTCCCCACTGAAGAAGCTTTGGCAAAAATGATGCCTGCTCAATGAGCCTCTAGTGTTGTATTATTAAATTAAATATTCCATTCAATCTACTGGATTTTTTGTGACTTAATATATATAAATATATTTTTATATATCTAGCTATATATATATATATATATATATATATATATATATATATATATCTTTCTCTCTCTCTCTCTCTATATATATATATATATATATATATATTTAAAATAGTCTAAACAGCATGATATCAACAACAAATATATCTAAACACAGAGTACCTAACCACATCCAAAAAACAATCATTTTTTTCAGAGGGGAAGGTGCCCCCCACCTCTGCAATACTCATGTTGGGTATTGCTCGGTACATTCCTAATTATATATATTCCAATTCCAAGTTCACACAGCAATGGAGAAAGGGTATAACCCTTCCCTAGTATAACTGTCACTTGCTGCGATTTTGTATTTAGATATGTTTGAGTTTAGATATTATTGCTGTCGATATTATGCCATTTATATTATTTTGAGCAAACCCTTACATACATATATATATGATGAAGTATATATAAACACATACACACACTGAAGCAACAAATTTAGCATTTGCAATTCTAAACTTCTAATAGGAAACCATAACAATGAGTTCTTCAACTATAAATAGACTGACATTTATAGTGATCATTTTCTTTTGTGTATGAAACATTACAGCTTACAAGTTTTCTGTTTACTTCTTACCATTCGAACTTCTAGCCACCGGTTTGCAGCTGTTAGGAAAAGAGATGCAATGTTATTGGAATCTGTGTATTCAAGCAGTTTTCTTCTAAACCGAGCTTCATACCTATAATAAATAAATAAATAAATAAAATATACACTTACAGTCATGCGAACATACATACATACATAAAACAACAATGGTGGCATAACTCCACCTTTTCATAAATACTGTATCTCTGGAACAGGGATACTTTCCCCCTTTACCTTCCTGAACCAAAAGTATGATGACCACTGCTTCTGAAATTTATTTTTATTTATTTTATTTTACATTTGTTGCCCGGGCTGGTCCAGCTGGATTCATGCCCATTATCAGCAAAGGCCCGGCGGAGAAAAGCTCCAAGTGAGGTACAATAAACATTGAGCATTATTCATTAAAAGCATTTAACAGTAAAAAAAAAGTTACACATATAGTTCAGAGAATAAAAAAATGTTTTTTACAGTGTCTGCAAAAGCAAAATAAGAACATCAAAGGGAAAAAAGCAAATTTGAATTTAGTAGTAAGTTTTTGATAAGATTAGAAGCTAGATAAGTGAGAGTTCTAGGAGCAGAATGCTAGCTAGTCAGGGTTAGAGCAGGGGCAGAGCCAGTGAGTTAGGAGGTGAGTTTTGAGTTGGGATTTGAGGCTGATAAGAGTGGAGAGAGCAGTGAGGTTGGAAGGAAGGGAGTTCCAGGCTTTTCCAATTGTGTTAGAGAACAAGGACTTGCCTCCTAAGTTGTTGGATTTACAGGTAGATATTAGAAGTTTATTAGAGGAACGCAGACTTTAGAGATTACAATAAGGGCTAATGAGAGTCGTGAGTATAGGGGTGCTGGTAGGTTTGTAGAGGCATTTATGGGCTAAAGAGAGCTGGTGAAATAAGATGAGATTTTGCACTTCTAGCCATCCCAGTTTTTTTAAGTTTTGGCAGTGGTGAGTTCTAAAGGTAGAGTCAGTGGCAAATCTGGCAATACTGTTGTAGGCAACAGTTAGTTTGGAGAGGTTAGTTTTGGACAGATTTGTATAGATGGAGGAGGCGTTACAGTAGGGTAGAAATCAAATGGGTATGTGCTATGGAAGTTCTGGCAAGTTGTGTGAGAAATGGTTTAATTTTAAACAAGGAGCCAAGTTTTCTGTTGACTAGTTTTATTGTTTTGTTAATGTGCGAGTCAAAGCATAGGTTGTTGTCTATCTCTACTCCAAGGAGCTTGGTGGAGGGGTCAGGAGATATGTAGGTGCCATTATTAGAGAAGACAGAGAAATTGAGTGGAGAAGATTTTTGGGTGGGGGAGAAAAGTAATAATTTGGTTTTCTTGGGGTTTAAGATTAGGCATCTGTTTAAAAACCATTTTTCAACATTTTGGAAAGTCTGTTGGGTAACAGAGTGTAATTCAGAGTGGGATGTGGCAGAACAAATCAAAGTAGAATCATCAGCATATTGTATACAGGTAGCAGAGGACAGACTTGTATGTAGATCATTGATGAAGATTGAGAACAGAAGGGGGCCCAGTATTGATCCTTGGGGGACTCCAAGGGTAATAGGTAGCAGGTTGGATAAGCTGTTTTCCCAACGCACTGCCTGTTGTCTGTTAAGAAGATATGATTTGAACCATTTTATTGCACCAGAGTCAAGAGCAAAAGTTTTAAGTAAGTTTAATAGTATCTGGTGGTTGACCATATCAAAAGCTTTGGATAGGTCAATAAAGAGAGCAGAGGTTAGTATGTTATTGTTCCGGTTTTTGTTGATGCAGTCAGTAAAGGAAAGAAGGGCTGAGGTGGTGCTGTGGTAAGGCCTGAAGCCATGATGACAGTCAGCTAGTAGGTTGTGGTTTAATAGGTGCTTAAGAAGTTGTTTTGGGATGCATTTCTCCATGATTTTAGCTAAGGGGGACAGTAAGGCTATGGGATGGTAGTTTAAGAGTTCTGTAGAGATCCCTCCTTTATGCAGGGGAATGATATGTGAAATTTTCCAAAGTGAAGGAATGCAGCCTTCAACAGTGGTTCTGTTAATCAGGATGGAAATGGGATAACCTAATGGATTGGCTGCAATTTTTAGATACTGAGCTGGTAAATGGTCAGCAGAAGGTGAGGAGATTTTAAGTTTGTGGAGGAGAGAATGAATAAGTGAAATGGGTACAGGTTGCAGTTGAAAGGTGGGAATGGAAGTGTTAGAGGGGGACTGAGAGGAGATATTAGGGGCTAGTTGGTTAGCTAGAGACTGGACAGTTTCAGTGAAGAAGGTATTGAAGGCATCAGCAGTTTGTTTTGGGCTGTTTTTGGAAGTGCCTAGGGGGTGTGGGGTGTCATTGTGGCCAGGCTTTAGGAGAGAGTTTATGCCTGCCCAGAACTTTTGCGGATTATGTTGGTTGGTTTGCTGTAAATGGCAGTAATAGTTTCTTTTATCCAGTAGTACAGCTTTTTTAGTGGAGTTTCTTATTTGTCTAAAGTTAAGTTGGTCAGAGGGATCTTTTGTGCTACGAAATTTGGTCCAGAGTTTATTCTTCAGGAGAATTTTATCCCTTGTATCTTTTGAGAGCCAAGAGGCAGGTTTTGATTTAATTCTAATAGATCTTAAGGGAGCGTGAGAGTCTAGGATAGAAAGGAACCTGGAATTTAAATATGATACAGCTTCATCCAGTGGCAGTTGTTTAAGAGAGGACCAGTTGCATGCATTTAGTTCTGTAAGGAAGCTTTCAGGGTTAAAGTTTTTATTTGATCTGACCATTTTGTATTTGGTTAGGTTAGTGGAGGTAGTTTTATGCCTGATTAGATAAGTGGCAAACTAAGTGCTGTTTTATATCGTTTTATTATTTTCCTACAAGGGGGATAGAACATTCAAAACCTCCAAAACTAACCACCATTATGTGAGATATTTCTGCTCACTTTATATAACAGGCCCTCTACAAACCATTAAAGCACTCAATGAAATTCATCTGAATGAATGTAACATTTGAAGAAATCTTTTTGAATTTTTGCTGGGATAGCTTACAAGAGTTTTAGTTGAAAATCAGGGAAAGAGCCAACAAAGCCAAAAATAAAGGGCAACGAAAACCCCAAATCAGGGATACTGCTACCTAAACTCACTTAAAATGTTAATAGAACAAGGGAGTTTGCATTAGCATGTATTTGTTGAACAATGAGAAGAATGAAACTCTAATGTCTCACATTCTCGACGGACTGCAATCCTCAATGATTTATTAAAAAATCAAAAAAATATACAAAGGAGAAGACAAAAATATGAGGCAAAATTAGGGAAAGTTGAGGGTTATTTCTGGGAATCTGCTTTATTACTCAGTCAAGGCTGCCTTCTCTAACAGAATGAGTGCCAAGATATGTTATGGTGTTACATACCAAGTGATGCAGGTGTCAAATTCCTGATCACTATTAAAAATGGTACAATAAATCAGAGTATTTTTTTCCTATTAAACAATCATTTATAAAATCTAAAATAATCAACTATAATCAAAATTATGTGTTCAAGTTTGCATTTCAAAGTCTATTACTCCATCTTTTAAGTGATAAAGTTGGGCAGCGAACAAGGTGACTAGGGACAGATTAGTGGCCTTATTGTTGGAGGAAATGTGTGTGTAGTGGTGGCTATTAGTGCTGACTCATCCATCCTGTGAATAGGGAGGAGCCGGACTAGAACTGGACCATGGTCAAATGGGGCCCTAGGCAGGATAAAGTACCAGGATCCCACTCTCCCTCACAACCATTCTATTGTCCCATAAATTGGCTGCCTCACTAATTACCATAAACGCTGTTCAAACCTGCCAATGCACATACTATTTTTCTTTTAACTTTTACAGTTACTACAGAGATTTGATTTAAAACCTTTAGTTCATATTTTATAGCACAAATGGCCTTTTGTTAAAGAAAAGGAAACAATACAGTCTCACATTTAAAACCGACAGCATGAGCAACAGTAAACTTCTCTCCCTTTGAAACTCACATTCAATAAAAATGCACCTTGTTAGTGGTAGATCATCTATAAATTTATATCCCCAGACATATATATATATATATATACATATATTTATATTTATACATATGTGTGTGTGTATATATACACACACACACACACACACACACACACACACACACACACACACACACACACACAGTCTACACATGCACATGCATACATACATATTCTAATTTATATATGGATTTGTACATTGTTTCACTTAATTTTGTAGAGTCTACAGAGTGAAGTGTTTGGGAAATTATTGAAAGCATGTTTTTTGAGTAATGGAGATGATGAAAGGAAGAAGACCAACTGCATGTGGGTAAAGCAAATCTGGGATCGGGTTTTTAATTCTTAAACTTTTGGATATACCTCATTTTTCAGCATTAGAGAAATGCAGTGTGTGTGCGTGTGTGTTTGCGACTCAGTGTTACAGTAAGCATTAGGGAAAGGGATAGACTTAGCGTTGTGCATGTATGTTACTGAGTGTGTTGTGTGTCTGAGTGTCTTGTCTAGTAGTAGTGTTTCAGAACGGATTTTTTCCTAAGGTAAGATGTATGGCTATTGTTAAGGTTAGGCTTAACAGTAAATTACTATGGTAGTACAGGGGGGGGGCAATGTTGTGTTGCACAAGTTCATACCTGACTACCTCACTATAAAAAAGTTATTTATTACATTTTGGAAAATAAAAAGCACATTTTGTGTGTTTGCATTCCTATTCTTATCACTATGCAGCATTTTTGCTGAGATTTAGCATAATCAAAAACTGAATTTGTTTCCTTGTTACAGTTAAATTTTATTTTTTATTTATTTCTTGAGTATTTCCCTATGTCTGCCAAACATCAACCCCTTGTAAAAGTCTTTAGCCCATTCAATCTCCCAGTGCAATTGTTACGTTAGTAACCATGGTGATAGGTTTCAGCTGACTGCTGGCCTATATCCATGCAGCCACAGAAGGAGATGTACTATGTGCTGCCCATCCAGCAACATTCCAACATCAAGTGGACATATGCCTCAGCCCACAATATCACGCTTAAGATTCACATGCACTTTTCAGTCAAAATGTGACTATTATGTGAACTCACTTTGGTGGGGCACATATTGAGCTACTTTCATCTGGTTCCAGTCACACAACGGGTCAAGATGCCTGTCTTTCTTCACAACAGGTAAGCTGCTAATGACAATTCACTTCCATCCTTCTCTGCCAGTAACCAGGACATTAATCACTTTTGGCTCATCCGGGTCAAAATCAGGGCTTCATCCCTCTGCACCAAAGAGCCATCTAATAAGAACCAAGTGTTGCTCAATTAAACACAGTAGAATACTTAAAAAAGGTGTGCCAGAGAACTATCTGTTCCAGGGTCTGGTAATATAATTTAGTACCTAACAAAATGTGATCATTTTTATATAGCAAACATAAACATTATGAAACCTATTTTACAGAAAGTGTCAGCTAATTTTTATTCAGAGAATGTGTATAGGAAAAAGCTGTTATATAAGGAAGCTATTTTTATTCTTAAGTTTGGTACTTTATTTCCCTCAGATCTTAATTTAGATTGTAAATGGAAGTTATTGATTTAATTATGGATGTATTTTTATTGGTTGATTGTTTTATGGTTTTACTGGATGGTCTATTTATATGGTGTTTGTTACTAGTGTTTTTTATACTCCTTAAAGGCTGTAGCCATGGCACTAGAGATATTAAAGTTTTTGTGTTTATTTGAGTGGTTTCTGCCTGCTGTTTTTGGATTTCTGCTTTGCTCTTGTGGTTTTGTCGTTTCCTCGTAATGGTCAGTGAAATCTCCTTTAACTTACCTACTATTATCAGAGAAGAGAATATTGATAATACTCAGCAGACTATGGATTACGTTGTTACCCATGGTGATTCCTCTGTGGAATGTGTTGCTACTGGCCGTGGAAATGTTGCTTCTAGTTCACTCCATATATTGGAAAGGCTTAAACAGGAGTGGTGAGGTAGAACTGGTAATCCTTTTTTATCAGTTGGACAACTGTCTCACTTTTCCCTGCCTGGTGATTCAGGGGTTTCATTGGAGAAATTGGAATGCTTGCTTCATAAAGAAACAGCTATTTATTTTAATATATTAGGATTACAACATTATATTGATTTAGAGAGCTCACTCAGGGGTTTGAGGGCTTTCAAAACTCCTTCCACTCCATTTGATATGGCTGACAAGATGGACAAAAACTTCTATAAAAGATGGTTAGAAGCAGCACACCAGTGTGCTTTACAGTGCGTTACTATTCTGCTTGAGCAAGACCAAATTAAGCAGAATAAGGTTAAGGGTGAGATCAAGTTGATTTGTAATGAACTGTCCAAATTATTGGTTCCTGCCTGTCTTCATTCTTTGCTATCTGACATTAATGATAAACTAAAGAAATATGAGCAGGAAATTATTGATCGGAAATCTACTACACTGAAGCATAATTTAAATGATTATGAAGTAGGACGTGCCTTCCTTTGGAAAAGAAATTATAGTTTAGCTCAGAAAGAGGATTCTGCAACTTTAAGGAAATCCTTCAGTTCATCTAGGGGCATTTCTTTTGTGTCTGACATTTCAGGCACTTCTACAGACCTGGAAGGTGAAGATGGCTCACTTCCTCATTTACCGGTAGCCCTGGAGTCTTTGAAATTAATTAAGGATTTTCGGATAGACCAAAGAATTACAGAAGATACTTCCAATGATCGTATAAGAGGCCGTTACCAACCAGAGGTCAGTAATGCCAGGGAAGGTCAACACCAGTATAAAAAGGGAAATGGCAATAGTTTGACTGTTGGTACTTTAGTCCATAATATTTCCGTTTTTAATTTAAATGATATTCAGTTACAGGTTTTGAACTATGATCTAAAACTTGTTCCTACTGTAATACCTCATGCCCATGAACTGAAATGTGATGTTTTCAGATTCATTCGTAAATTGCATTTGTTACATTTTTTTTTTAATGTGGGGGGTGGGTTTTTTTGTATAATGATTTTTTGAATAATGGTAACTGTTTAAGTGAGAGTATGGTAGATGATAGTGATCATGCTAGTTTTTATTCATGTTGTTTAGACCCGAGGGATGATGATAGCGAATGTGTTAATGCTAATGCAGACAGGTTACTAGATGTAAAAAATCTGAGTTTTCAATTTTTTTAAAATATTTTATTGTAGTGATTAACATCCAGTAATCATAACACCGTAAGGATGGTAAGAGTGAAACACTGTACAAAAACCACAAAACTCACTCTTTGAGACCCAAATAAGGGTATGAGAACCAAACAAATGAGAGTTCCAAATAAAAAAGATATATCAAACAGTTTGCCTGAACAAAACACCGGAACACTGTTGTTGAACTGAAGTATTTAATTAGGAACATCTTAAGATCCACTATGGCACTAGAAATATTAGTCTTTCTTAGTGGAATGAACTTAAAGCCCTTTATAAATAATTCAAAAAGTTCTGTGGTGACATCCAGAATACTGTAATTAAAAATCTTGTAATGTTTGTATTCATATATATTCATGTTCTGTTGAATAACATCACTCCCCTGAATGACTACCTGCGATTCAACCTGAGTTGGTAGTAATGCTGATTGTAGTGTACTGGAGATCGATTCCTTAACCTGTTCGACCTGCGTAGTGGGGGTACATATTCTAAAGGGAAATCCACATTATTTAATTCTCTCTCACTGTGGTTAGAAATATTCTCAACATTTAAATTAGATGTATCATGATTAGCCACTGTCTCACCCCGAAATGACTTGTGGGGCTTTGGTTTTGCATATTGCTTATGAAGGTACTAGACCTTGTGGCAAATGTAAAGTTTGTGCTCATGTAGATAGTGCTTTTTTTCATATAAATGGAATAAATTTTAAACCTACAGGTCTCTTTAGTTGTGTTACAGAACAAGTTATCTATATTATTAAGTGTGGATGTAAAAAATTTTACATAGGGCAGACAAAAAGAATGTTTAAAGTCAGAATCATGGAACACCTGAGAGATATTAAAAATAATAAGTTAGAGAGCCCTTTGGCTCAACATTTTGTTAAATATCATAATTCCGACATTACTAGCTTTAGGGTGTCTATTTTAGAAAGTATTATTAGGAAGGAAGCTAGTGAAGAAAGTATAAAAAATTTACTTTTAAAGAAAGAATTGATTTTTATTTTAAAATATCAAACATTGGTGCCAAAAGGGTTAAATACTGACTGCTGCTGGAAAAGTGTTATATAAACATGCTGCTTTTTTAATTGGATTCTTAATTGTTTAATTGATGTTTAATTATACAATGTGATAATGTAGGTGTGTATAAGTATTGGATGGAAGTGTTTTGTTAGTTACTCCTTGAAGGCTTTGTATAGCCGAGGTGCTAGAGAAGAGTATCTACAGAGAATAAACTGCTTTGGTGAACTGGCTGTTGTCTTATTTGGAAAAAGTCTACAGGGACCTACTTCTGTAGTTACCTTACATTTGTGTTGCTAACTAGTGTATACAGCTTTATGCTACCTGAATCATAATCCAAAAATATATTTTTTTATTTGGTAAACCTGCACTTTTAATTTTGACCACTAGGTGTCACTTGAGCATTTATGGCCTGTTTGTATTAAAGTCTCTTAACTTTATGATTTGATTTTTATATTACCTTGATTTATAGTCCTCAGAGTCTAAGTCTAAGTTTTGATGTATGAGTGATATATTGAAAAACCTGTGCAATATTCTGAAAATTAGTGCCTTTTAATTCTGGGGCTTTTAAAGCTGATTATCCTGTCTTTGTGAATCTTTATTTAAGTTAGACAGAGTACGAACTGTGAACCCTGCCTGTTTTTCTTCCATATCTCTGTATGCTGTAATGGTAAATGTACACTGTTTATTACCTATGTTTTTACCTTATAAACTGGTGCCTTAGTGTACTATGATGCCTCTCTCTTGTAGCAAATGAAACCTTTTCCTGTTGTTTATAGATTTAAATCTTTAAACATTATACTGTTTCTTTTTATTGTATAGCCTATCAAGCATGATGGCTATTTTCTGAAGACTAATCAAAATCTGCACTAAAGAGATAACTTTATAAGTGGTTTTGAATATAACTACCATATCCTGTGTTAACTTGTGTCTATATATTTTTATTTAAATTTGTTCTATAATGCTACTTACCTTTTGTTTAACTTTTATGAATATTTATGAGCTATATTAGTTTATTAAAACCTATACTTTCTGTATTTCAAGTCCAAACCTTTGCATGGTCTGTTAGTGTACTTTTAATTTTCTGACTAATATACAATAATTATGTGAAGTGCACTGTAATCTGTAAACTAATTAACACATTTAGCCTGCCCTGTTATGCTTTTAGTGCACTGAATAACTATTAGTACCTATTCTTTAGATACATTTAACAGTTTACTAAACTTGTACTTCCTGTATTTCAGGTCTATACATTTGCATTTTCTGTTAGTGTCTTGTAAAGTGTACTGTAATTTGTAAATTACTTAACAAATTAAGCCTGTCATGTCATACTTTGACTATACTGAACAACTGTTACCACCTATTATTTAGATAATCTATTTTAATAAGCCTGTAAAAAATAATTCTGTCACTTTATCCTTAACTAATGACTGAATAATATAATTCTGTTACTTTACCCTTAAAGTAATGGCTGAATAATGTGAAGTAACTGAATTATTTTTATATTCAGAGGTTTGACTGAAATGTACTATACTGAATACATAATTGAGTATGAATGTCATATTCTGAATCTTGACTGAAATTTACATTAGCATATACTGAACATTTTAAATAGCTGTGTACATTCTGGAAACTAACTAAACTAATACTAAATGAATATATCTTGCCAGTTTTAACCGAACACAGATAAAAACATAACTGAAACTGGTACATGTTATATTAGTACCCTTTCCTGTCAATATTGTCTGAACACAGACTGAAAAACAGTACTGTTAACAAATTGTCTGAAACATGAGAACATTTTGACAGTGTTACCTGAGCACAGATAGACTGAAATCTCTTATTGTTATATTATGGAGACTAAACTATTCATATATTTTTGTCAGAATTGCCTGAACATAGATAAAAACATAAATTGAAACTAGTAATGTTGTATAACTGTTTGAAAACATAACTGAAATCTGTTTTCCTGTCAGTATTGTCTGAATATAGATAAACTGATAACTAGCACTATTGTACAACTGTCTGAAAACATGCAAACATTTTGATTGTCTGAACACAGATAGATTGAAAACTAGTACTGCTGTACAATTGTCTGAAAACATGCATACTTGCTTTAACTGATACATTTAACTTTAAACAGACATTGAAGAAATAACTAAAACACTCAGATAGTCAACTTTTGCACAACAGCTCTTGCCAAATTTTACTCTGTATTGTCCCAGTCACTGATGAGGTAAAGGAAGACCTGCTTTAATGTCAAAGTGTCCTTTTTATAGTCAGGCCTTTAAAACTCTTTGTTTTATTTCTTGTGCAAGGCTGGGTGACTAAAGTTCTTGATTGTATTTAATATCAAGTTCTTAAAATAACATTTGCATTTTTTAACAATTATAAACTGATAGTATTGCTTATTGCCCTGACCTTATTTACACTTTCCTGCATGGAATAAACATTTGCAGCTTTAACAAATATAAACTGATAGCATTGCTTACTGTGCTGACTTTATTTACATTTTTTTCTCTTGATACTTAGATTTTAACATACTGTTCTGTGAGTGAAACTCCACCCATTGTCTAGCCATAACTGTTTCTTTAGCTGACGTCATTTAACTTTGCAGTAGTATTGAATGCTGTAAGAATTTATCATTACTGTCTACAATTTTCTTGGCTTAATTGTAAAACTGTAAATGCATTAAATTGATTTTTGCCATAAAGCCTTATGGTATATAGTACTGTTTTTAATTCAGCTTGCTAGACTGGCTCTAATCTGATCTGATGTGCTTGGAAAACTGCCATCTCCATACAAAACATATACAACTGTCTACTTATTTTTTTTATATAAATAGTAAAACTGTAAATGCATTAAATTGATTTTTGCCAAACAGCCTTACAGCATGTAGTACTGTCTTTAATTCAGCTTGCTAGGCTGGCTGTAATCTGATCTGATGTGCTTGGCAAACTGCCATCTCCATACGAAACATGTACAGTGTATACATATACTCTATTTTCACCTTGACAATGAAGTATTGACTTTAAATTTTACATTCTGTAAATTAGCAAACATTATTTTGTCTTTGTCTACATTATTGCATATTGTTTAGGGTTATGTTATATGAACAAAAGATCAAACTCTTGAACGCTCACATGAACGAATATTTACAAACTCAATTTTATTTTTTTTCTCACTACAGTGAAGATCGGAATATTTGCCCTTTCCTCACTGTAGTGCGATCTCGCAGTTGGAATGTATATTTAGTGGGGGGCACAGCCCCCCACAATAGCGATTTCAAGTTTTTAAATATTCACTCATGTGAGCGTTTGTGAGTTTGATCTTTCGATCTTATGACATAGACCCATTGTTTATGCATTGCAACACTTTAATACAAAGTTCTTAACTAATGATTGCTAAAGAAAACAATAACATAAAAATTTATTTGCTAAATCTGTAACTGTAAATCCTTTATCCTGCAAATTAATTTGATTGTTAGTTCTGATATACCTTACCTTTTTTTTTAACTGGCCGCACCCAATGTCTCTTTCTGAGCACTTCAGCTGTGTCAGCTGAACTAGAATCTATGTTATTTTTAACCCATAAATCTGCATGTTTCTGTCATAACCATTTTTTTTAAATCTGTATGTTTGCAAAAATCTTGTCACTGAAGTCTAAAACAGCATATGCCTCTAATGACATGTTCATACCTAGTACAGAGCTGTTACACTTTGAACTATTAGCTGCTGTAATGTTTGACCCTTTAAACCCTGACAAAACTGCATTTGTGTCCTTTAATAAAGACCTATGTGTAACTGAAGTTGAATTGTCTGTATTAATCACTACATTATTCCATAATTTTTCTGTAAACAATGAAATATTGTCATTTGCTTTAACCTTAAACAATGACAGATAAATGCTCTGGTCTGGTACTGGACTGTCACACCTTTTATAGATGAGCTGAAAATCCTTTGTTATAGAACTAGTAACAACGCTAACTATGGCTATGGAATGTGTTATTTCTTTACTTTGCTCTGAAACAGTAGTTTGCAATGAAGTCTGCAAATTATTACACTGATATTTTTGTCTGTATTTACTATATTGGTACTTAACTCTGTACCAGAATGACATATAAACAAGAATGTATTACATTCTAAAAATTTGTATTTGAAACTGTAGTAGAACATAACTATGTATGTTGAATTGTATATGCTGAAATTGTGTCTGAAACCGTCCTGACAGTAGATATATTTAACATTCGTGAACTAATAACCTTTAACTTTAAGAGAACATTTTTAGACTGCTTTACGCAATATTTAAAATTAAACCAAAGATTTACTGATGTTTTAATTGTAGCAGTATTACTTGACATGTTTATACAACAGGTATGGAAATTACTTTTTTGAGCTGTTAATTAAAAATTGCATATAAAGTCTTGCATAACGTTATGATTCTGGAAGAATGTGTGCTGTCGTCTGTAGCTTATTAACCTTTTCTTGCTTCTTGGCTGTGTGATGTCACACTGGAAACTTGAAAGTTTGTGGAGATAGCTATTAACTGGATAATGTCTTTTATGTTTTGAAGGAACACTGCTTTAATTTAATACTGGTCTTCTGAAATTGTTTGAGGCTTTTTCGGTAGTAAATACTGGTGCTGTGCACTTTGGTTAACAACTGTGTTTATTATATACATATAGGCTGAGGCTGAGGTCATCTGCTGTGTCCATTTTCTGAATAATGTAGTGCTGTCTTACTGAAAAGTCTTTTCTGTAATGAGAAAGTAAGAAGACTGGAACACTGTCTGTAGTGGCTGCCATTTGAAGAGTTGAGAGCTGGAGTTGCTGAAGAAGTCTTCTGTAGACATATGGATATACTGGCTCTGTCTGGAAAAACACGAGTGTGACCAAATCTGGAAGTAAATGATACCTTCACTGAAAGGGTGGTCTGTAGCACCGTTGATTACCTTTACCAGGGCCTCTCATGTGGAAAACCTCCACAGTGCTGCTGAAACATCCATAGTAATTCTGCTGTAGTGATTTGGAAGAACAGTCACTGTGAGCTTACGAAAATATATGCTGCAATGGAATCTGGATTTGAAAGGGTTATACACTACAACTGTCTCTGATCTTTTGATTGTTCAGTGTAGCTGCTGGGTGGCAAGAATTACATATCTTTCCCCAGACAGCACACCTGTTTGGGTGCCATTGTGAAAAATCTGATGTTTCGATTTCTTCAAAATGTTGTAGTGTAGTGAGGAACATTCAGTAAGCATAGCAGCAAGTATAAATGTCATAGCAGCATATTCAAATCAGCATAACTGGAAATAAGCATATAGCATAACTAAAAGCACTAATATAATAACTTCATCTGAACAAGTCTTGCATCAGACTTGACTTGCTAACCTGAATACCACATATTATATGGCTTCAGTCCAGTAATTTTCCTTATTCACGCCCCCTAATCTTGGTCTTAGGCTTTGTCTTGTATGTGCTTTATTTAATATTCCATTAAGGAACATTCTGTAGCTGGCAAGACTGTATTTTTCCCTTCAGAAAAGAACATTCTGTATTGCTGTATTTTCTATACACTTTATGCTTATCTTTCCTTTCTAATAAACTGTTTCTCACACTTGACCAGCAAGGTTATTCTTTCTTTCTGCTTAACTATCTTTTATGCATAAATGAAACACAGTTTCTAGGCCTGTTTTACCCTTTAGTCTGTCTAATGTCTAATAATTTCTTTAAAATGGAAGTCCCTAATTTAACACTAGACACTAGTAATGTTGTTTGTAAAAGTGACTTTATGCCTCCATATAGGCATGAAGGCATTAAACAATTCTCTAATATGTTAAATTTTGCTATGGAATGTGCTTATGAACATTTTTTACAGGAAAAGCATAAAATGATATATAATATGACTAAATGTGAGTTGCAGTTGTTGGCAAAGTATAATCGCATTGTTATTAAACCCTCGGATAAGGGTAACAAAAAAAGAAGTTATGTCTTACCATAATATTCCATCTGTGTTGTTGATCTTCGTTCATTCATTACTGATGGGTTATCAGTTCCGTCCTCGGAACTAAGCCGGCCATATATCAAGCTCGCATCAGCCAAAAACTCTTGAGCCAAGGTCCTACCCAGAATGCTCTGCTCCCTGTTACCTCAGATCGAGTTTGCAAGTTGATAGACAAAAAAAAAAATGAAAAAAGTAGAGACTACCTCTGGTCATAACAGACCTACAATAAAGGAGTATATGAGATCAACCAGGAACCTCCGGAGGGGGATGGAGGGTGGGGAGTAATGAATAAATGAAGATCAACAACACAGATGGAACATTATGGTAAGATATAACTTATTTATCTGATGTTGTTAATCTTCATTCATTCCTTACTGATGGGACAGAGTCCCCAGCTACCTGTATCCCTGGGTGGCCCTCATGGAAGGACATTCCTGAGCACCATGGAGCCAAGAGAAGCTCTACCTCTGGAGGCCAAATCCACTTTGTAATGAAGAATAAAGGTATGAGGTTTGGCCCAAGTCTCAGCTGAGCAAATATCATTAAGGGAAGCCTTAGCATGGAAAGCTGCCGAAGCTGCCATACACCTTGTAGAATGTGCTATCACTCTGTCAGGCAAGGTGATATTGTTCTTGTTGTAGATAAAGGTAATCTAATTTCTCAATCATGATGCCAATGTAACTTCTGAGACAGGATGACCTAGTCTTGGTCAAGAAAAGGCCAGAAAAAGTTGGTCTGATTTATGGGTAGATTTAGTTCTGTCCAGGTAGAATCATATTTGCCTATGAGCATCCAAGGAGTGCAGGCAATACTCTCCCTTATTAGCATGATTAGGAAAAAATACTGGAAGGTCAGCAGACTGGTTGATAGACCACTCTGACACCACTTTTGGTAAAAAGGAAGAATTAGCTCTCAGTGATACCCTATCCTTATGGAAGATAAGATAGGGACATTTGATGCATAACGCTTGAGCTTCTAACAAGCGTCTGGCCGAAGTGATTGCAATCAGAAACAAAGTTTTCCATGAGAGATATTTTAAATCACATGAAGATGCAGGTTCAAAGAGGGGAGCTGTTAGGGTTTGCAGGACCAAGCCCAAATCCCAAGGTTGTACTGATTCTCTAAAGGGAGGTTTTAGGTGAAGAACCCCATTCAAGAAAGTTTTACAGAGTCTATATGACATGAGCATAAAAATCCTAAAAACCAATGTGGAAATTTGAAATGGCAGCTAAATGCACATGAATAGTAGAGGCAGACACCCCAGAGTGGAAAAGATGTGATAAGTAAGCAAAACCACCGAAACTGGGGCTGACAAGGGGGTCTAATTGTTTATTCGCTGCCCATAGAGAAAACCTTTTTCTATTTATTGAGATAGATTAGTCTGGTGGATGATTTATGAGATGCAAAAAGAATATTGTGCACCAGGGGCGAGAGGTTTTCCTGCCTGGCAATCATTGGAAGTGGAGAAACCAAGCTGTCAGTTTCAGGGTTGTTAGACTGGGTGAATCAGACCCTGCGGATGGGAGATCAACATTGGGGATGGATTGAGGATCCACGGTCGATCTAGCAGGTGAGGCCAGAGGAAGGGGAGCTAGACTTGTCGAGGCCAATATGGAGCAATGGGGATCACTTTGCTTTTCAACTGCTGTGCTTTCTACAGAAATTGGGAGATCAGGGGGAGAGGAGGATAAGCATAAAGTAGACCCAAGGGCCAAGCATGGACTAGAGTGTCTCTTGGTGACTGTCCCCAAGAGGGGGGGGGGTCAGGGCAAAATAGTTGCTGCACTTGTAGTTGGATGGGGAGGCAAATAGGTCGCAGCAAGGCTGGCCCCAGTGGTTGAAAATTTTTGCCGCTATCACAGGGTTGAGGGACCACTCAAGAGGTTGGAGGATCCATCTGCTCAACTTGTCCGCTATCACGTTGGAGTTCCTGGGAATGTGCATTGCAACTAGAAAGTGGTTGGAAGTTATCGCCCATTGCCATATTCTTAAGGCCTCTCGGCATAACGGATAGGATCTGGTGCCTCCTTGCTTGCTGATGTACCACACCACTAACATGTTGTCTGACTGGATCGCAATAGTCTCTGACAGAAGGATAGAATGGAATGCTTGCAACGATAGTAGCACCACCCTCAGTTTCAGAACACAGATATGCAAAAGGGCCTCTGTCTCCAACCAGGTGCCTTGGACCGAGTTTCCCTGAAATTGCCCCCCCACCCCATGAAGGAGGTGTCCGTGGTCACCGTGGCTTTCAGCTGATGGGGCTGAAGGGGCGAGACCATTGTTGGGGATTTTGAGACGTCCAACAGAGTAAATCTTGCTTTCATCTCTGAGTCACACTTATCTGAAAGGACAAAGGATGTTGTAGAGGATACCACTAAGTGAGAAGTAACCACTGAAGGAGTCTCATGTGGAATCTGGCTAGAGGAAGAATGGTGATCGAGGCTGCCATTGACCCAAGAGCTGGAGTATGGACCGAGTAGAATATTTGCGGTGACAGAGCAGCGGCTGAACCTGTTGCCTTATGCTTTGAAGTCTGTGGTCCGGGAGAGATGCTGTGCAATTTCTCATGTCCAACAGTACCCCAATGAAGTCTAAAGACTGCGCTGGGGTTGTGTTGGACTTCTCCCAGTTTATAGTGATAGTGTAGTGTAGGGCTTCTTCCAGTAGATGCTTGGTGGAGGCAGTCGTCTAGATATGTAAACGCCTGGAATCCTTGAAGTCGCAGATGAGCGATAACCACTGACATGCATTTGGTGAACACTCTGGGGGCTGTAGAGAGACCGAAGGGCAGTGCTAGAAATTGCTAGTGACTGGCTTCTATGTTGAAGTGCAGGTATCTTCTTGAGCGTTTATCCATTTTTATGTGGTAATATGCATCATGAAGATCTACAGAGCACATCCAATCATCGTCTTCTTCCAGAAGGATAGACTGAACCGTGACCATCCGGAATTTCTCTGTTTTTACAAATTTGTTCAGTGTGCTGAGATCCAAAATTGGTCTCCATTCCAATGTCTTTTTTGGCACTAAAAAAAACCTTGAGTAAAAAACGGATCCTATCTGGTTTGGGGGGGATTATTTGGATGACTCTTTTTTGTAGCAGCTTTTGAATTTCATGTGCTGCTGCTTCCCTTTGACTGGGTGGAATGTTGGGTAGTTCTCTGGATGAGGTTGGACAAAGATGGAAGGGGATGCAATAGCCTCTGGATATTATCTGTTGTACCCAAGAGTCAGTGGTTATGTTCGCCAGGCAGTGGGATACAAGGAAAAACAACCCCCCACCACTTCCAGAGGTGAGCAGTTGGGCAACGCTTCAGGAGCACTGATAGGGTTGGCCAGAGAAAGAATCTCTGGAACCCCAGTTTCGCAGACCTCCTCTACTCCGAAAGGGGCATCTTCCATTGGAGTTTCCCCCTATGTCTCTAGGGGAGAACTCGGCACGTGCATCACAGAAAGAACCATGTGATTTCCTGTGCCACATCTTCCCGCTCCTCTGATTTCTGGAGTAGAATCGTTAAGGAGTGGAGTGTCTGACATCAACGACAGATAGGGTCTTGCCATCTTGTTTGCACCTTGCTAACATATCTTAAACTTAGGGCCAAACAAAGAAGTGGCCTTGATGGGGGCATTCATAAAGGAAGCCTTAAAGGAGCCTGCAAAGTAACAAAGGCGCATCCACCCATGTTGTCTGGTGACTATACCTGCGCCTGCCACTCTAGCCGCACCTACCATTGCGTGTCAAATAAGACGCATGGAAGAATTGGATATGGATTCTAGAGTGGCTATCTGAGAAGCTACGTTGTCACGGACCTCATCAGAAACAGCTCCTGCCAAGGTTTCAGAGAGTTGGTTGATAAGATTCCTCTGAAGCCTTGTAAAGTGTGCCAAATAGTTCAAAGACCTTACGGCGAAGGTTGATGAAGCAAACACATGCTTTCCGAGTCTGTCTATTGCCTGGGACTTCTTGTTGGGCGGATGGACAGTTTGGCTGTCTTCTGCCAAGTCTTTCTTGGTTGCAGCCACCAGCACAATGGCATCTACTGGAAGATCTCTTGACCAATATGGTTGCTCAGCTGGGGGAGATAAGATTTTTTCAGGCCTCCGCGTTATAGCTTCCAAGGTGTCAGGAGCCTTCCATGCGCATTGGACAATGAGCTGGACAAGCTCATCAGCTGGCAGGGTAACCCAGGAGGTAGGGGGCCGGGCAAGAATGGCCTGCAGGAATACGTATTCCCCTGAGGAAGGATTAGAAGACTTCCAGTCACCCCTCTGTCTAAGGATCTCGTGAATGTCACCAAAGGACACCTCATCAGAGGGTGACCATGGGGACCCTTTCCCATCATCAAAGTCCATATCTTCGGTCAAAGACTCCTCAGTGGACTCCAGCACTTCCTCTTACATGAAGCCTTGCGAGGTACTTCCTCAGTGGGAGGTTCTGGGAAACACTGCAAAGAGGGGGTCTCCTGAGGGGGAGAAATTTGAGTCCCTTGTGCCCGGTGTCTGGTGGTTATGGCTTGTGAGAGTTGCAGCACAGAGGGGAGAGAGGACTCCGACATGTGGGGGTTGCCAGATGAGGCAAGTGCCCTCTCCATGGCCTGGAACGGTAGCCTGCCCAAAGAGGGATGGGAGCCCGGAACCAAGCATGACAGCCTCAGAACCGGGGTCACACCCCACTCTGACGACCCAACCCTCAGACCAGGAGTCTCAAGAGGACTGTGAAGCATGAGAGAGGGAGGATTCCTGGTGGGTGCCATAGAAAAAAATTGGCATGGAACCAAGAATGCCCTGCCCCATGGCACAGCCACTAGCCTGAGAAGAGCCTGATGCCCAGTACACCGAGGGCCACAAGGATGACTCCAGCTCCAAAGTGAGATCCACTATTGGGGTCGGAGGGAGGGAAGTTGCTGTCTGAGGAATGGGCTTCGATACCTGAGTGGAAGTTGAAGGAGGAGTGTACGTTGGAGTTTGAGGAGAAATACATTCACCTGAAGGAGGGAACGTAGGTTTAGATGGTTGTTAGAGACCCCTGGCCACAATCAACTGGTCAACAAGCCACAACACATCTTGTTCAGAGAGGCTCCTGGTCGACCTCATAGAGAAACCTGAAGGCGATTCTGGCCTTTCTAGAAAAGAGCTATCTTGGCTACCAATGAACGGATCCAAAGAAGGAGAGTACTTGGTCCTTGCTAATTCGAATGGTGCAGAGCCCAGAACCGAGGATGTCTGTACCAAGGAAAATGGTGTCGAAGTAGTCTGCACCGATGAAGGCAGCACCACAGAAGTTGAAGGTGTCTGCACCGTAAAGGGAAGTGTCTGCACCGATGGGTATGTTGCCGTCGAGGAAGGTGTCTGCACCGGTAACAATGACGGTGCCGAAAAGGACTGCACCAAAGAGCATGTTGGTGCCAAAGGTGTCTGCACCATGCAGGACAGTACTGTCAGACTCGAGGCCAAAGGGGATTGAGATAGACAACCTTAAAATTTATAATTATGCAGAAGTAGACATGGACGATAGATATTTCCAGTTATTTAAAAAAGGTTTTAAATTTGTTCCAACAAGGAGAGGTAATTTGGCCAATACTTTATTGGAAACTAAAATGTTCATAAGGAATTTAAATTTAGCTACTATTTTTAAAGGGAAAGGAGTCAGGTGTGAAATATTTAAAAAGAAAAGTATTATGAACCCCCCCTTTGGTACCGGACTTACTTAATTTTGAAACCATTGTGAGTAATGAAATAAAAAAGCATTATAGGAATACAAAGAAATGGTATTCAAACAATATTAGTCCAGAAGAGAGGGATGCTTTGAAGGAGATTATCAATAATAATGAAATAAGAATTATGAAACCAGACAAAGGGGGAGGGGGTGGTTATTATGCACACATGGGAGTATATAAGAAAGATGCTCAGTGTTTTAAGTGTGGAAGGAAGATACAGTTTGGTATCCCGAAATGAAATGAATATAACCTATCGTAAGATTGACATGATTTTGAAGGACAATTTGTTGCAATGGGCTATTGACAAAACATTGTATAATTTTTTAAGCGTACCCAAACCATTTATTTCCAGCATATTTGGGATCCCTAAGACACACAAGAATCCATTGGACCCACCTATGAGACCTATTGTCTCATCAGGTGGGTCCAAGATAGAGCCTTTTGCTATATATGTTGACAAAAAGTTAAAACCATATAAAAAACTATATCCACATATTCTAGTGGATTCTTGGGATTTTCTTACAAAAATGGGGAAATTAACGTATGACATGGAATATAATTTTATAACAGTGGATGTTAATGATTTGTTTTCGGTTATTCCGCATGAGTTGGGATTAAGATGGTTGGAAGACATGAAGTTGGAATTTGGTTTTTTGAAAGGTGGTGATTTTAATTCGATACTTGAGAGTGTGGAATTAGTTATGAAAAACAATTTTATATACTTCCAAGGAGAGATATACCACCAGATTGATGGTATACCTATGGGTGCAGCTTGTGCCCCTATAGTGGCAAATATAATCCTTTTGTACTGGGGAGAAACATTATGTGTTTGATTCCAGATATAAACAGTATATAAAAGCTTATTTTAGATTCCTGGATGACATATGACTGGTTTGGAAGGGACCAAGGCATGAAATTGATAGTTTTATTGAGTATATTGGTCAAACTACGGAATTTTTAAACTTTAAACATGAAATATGGGAGGAGTATGTGAATTTTTTAGATGTTACTATAATGAAAGATGTTGAGAACAAAAAATTTAAGTCTAAACTATATAGAAAGGAGTGTTTTTCAAATTCTTATCTCCACTATAGTAGTAGCCATCCTATTAATCAGAAGTGGAATATTATTAAAGGTCAGATGATTAGGGCAATTAGAATGATGTCTGAAGAGGAGAATATGAAGACAGAGCTTGAATATATACAGAGTTTGTTTGTTGAGAGGGACTATCCTGTAGAGATTATAGTTAAAATTAAGCAGGAAGTGTTGGGGGGGTGAATAAGAAATATGTACCTTTACTGAAATGTGGGCAAGTGGATGGTGTTGAAGAGTTAGAAAAATGAGTTAGAGAAAGAGAAAAGGAATGTATATATGGAATTGACATTTAATGAGGACACTAAGGGTATTAAGAATATTATACATAGAAGTTGGACTTTATTTTCATCTATGCCCAATAATATCAAGATATTTTCTAATAAATTAAAATTTGGATATAAGAAAAATAAATGTTTGAAAGAAATATTTGAGAGGGAGCAGACGATGGTAAGTAAGAAGAAGAAGGTGGGCACGTATAAATGTGGTAGATGCCCACAATGCCCATTTGTGTACAATCAGGAGGTTTTGAATATAGAATATATGACATTTTACCCTAGGGGTTATTACAATTGTCAGACCATGGGTATAGTATATTTGGCTAAATGCACATGTGGTGCATACTATGTGGGTAAGACGAAGCGAAATTTGAAGCAAAGAATATATGAGCATATATAAGACATTAATAGGAAAAGGGAAAGTAATGCACTTTTTTGACATACACTAGTGTGCCAGCAGGCAGATTTTAAATTTTGGGTCATTGAGCAGGTGGGTAGAAATGAAAGGGGTGGAGATTGGGAAGTACAACTAGAGTTAAGGGAACTTATTTGGCAATTGCAGTTGGACGTATGAAACCCACCAGGGCTCGATCATATTTCACTTATGACAGCACTAAAAATGAGAGCTGAAGTTTAATAAAAGTCTAAGATATATATATATATATATATATATATATATATATATATATATATATATATTTATTTATTTAATAACTACTGATGTAGAAAATGAAATGTTTTTTAAGTTTTACATAAAATGTGTTTTAACATGTGTTTTAACATATGTTTATATAAGGAAACGTATATATGCATAAACAACATTAACTGAGACTTTTTTATAACAATACATTTTATATATGTTTTTAACATATATATGTTTTAGGTAAGATATTTATGAATTTAGGTGTATAAAATGTATTGGTGGATTGTTTGATTGTTTAATGGTTTAATTGTTTAACTGATTGAAGGTGTTGGGTCTATTTAAACTAATGGCGCAAATTTTGTTGCTGACTCTGATGATGTTTCCGTGTTAGGAAATGAAAGCGCTTAGTCCGTTTGCTGTTTCATTTGTTTTTTGCCTTTTATTGGATTAATAAACAGTTCATTTATTACATTAGAGGTGGCCTTTATTGTGCTGGAAAACTACTGGAGATTTTACGATTATTGGAGATAAGATCTTGTCAGGCCTCCGCGGTATAGCTTCCAAGGTGTCAGGAGCCTTTCATGCACGCTGGACGATGAGCTGGACAAGCTCATCAGCTGGCAGGGTAACCCAGGAGGTAGGGGGCGGGGCAAGAAAGGCCTGCAGGAATACGTATTCCTCTGAAGAAGGATTAGAGGACTTCCAGTCACCCCTCTGTCTAAGGATCTTGTGGATGTCACCAAAGGACACCTCATCAGAGGGTGACCTTGGGGACCCTTCCCCGTCATCAAAGTCTGCATCTTCAGTCAAAGACTCCTCAGTGGAGTCCATGTGCTTCCTCTTACATGAAGCCTTGTGAGGTACTTCCTCAGTGGGAGGTTCTGGGGAAGACTGCAAAGAGGTGGGGTCTCCTGAGGGAGAGAAACCTGAGGCCATTGTGCCCGGTGTCTGGCGGTTATGGCTTGTGAGAGTTGCGGCACAGAGGGGGGAGAGGACTCTGACATGTGGGGATTGCCAGCGGAGGCAAGCGCCCTCTCCATGGCCTGGAAGGGTAGCCTGCCCAAAGAGGGATGGGAGCCCGGAACCGAGCACGACAACCTCGGAACCGGGGTCACACCCCGCTTCGACGACCCGACCCCCAGACCAGGAGTCTCAAGAGGACTGTGAAGCATGAGAGAGGGAGGATTCCTGGTGGGTGCCATAGAAAAAATCAGCATGGAACCAAGAATGCCCTCCCCCATGGCACAGCCACTAGCCTGAGAAGAGCCTGATGCCCAGTACACCGAGGGCCACAAGGATGACTCCGGCTCCAAGTGAGATCCACTATTGGGGTCGGAGGGAGGGAAGTTGCTGTCTGAGGAATGGGTTTCGATACCTGAGTGGAAGTTGAAGGAGGAGTGTACTCCCGGAGCACTACAGACAAGATATGACTGTGAAATGTCTCAGAAGAGGTCAGAACCCTAACCCTGACCCTAAACCTAACCCTAAACGTAACCTTAACCCTAACCCTAATAGCCGACCGTTGCTATTCGGAGGTTCCATTTGTGATGTGGCTGACCGTTGCTATTTGGTTGTTCTGTTTTCGATGTTCTCAGCTTTCGATGTTATTGGGTTTCAATGTTAGCAGTTCAATGTTCTGCCGTTCGATATTTTGCTCTTTCAATCTTATGATATACACCTGTTTTTTATTAGTGTGGATGTTTGTAGTTTATACACTGACATTAAACATAACTTTGGTTTGGAAGCTGTTAAATAATTTGTGAGGGATATGCCTGTGTCCAGTTATGTTTTGGAAATATTACAATTTTGTTTGACTAATAATTTTTTTGTGTTTAATAATCATGTATATCATCAGATACAGGGAATGGCCATGGGGGCATCTTTTGTCCCCATTTATGTGAATTTGGTTATGGGATTATATGAGTTGGAATACCTTTACCATTATGATTTCTTTAAGAAGTTTGTAGTAAAATATTATTGTTTCATAGATGATTTGATTTTTGTTTGTAAAGGTGGATTCGATGAAGTAGGTGAATTTTTTGGTTAGTTACAAAATAATAGGTATGGATTTTTATTTGGTGGTTTATAAGTTGAGTAACAAATTGTATTTCTGTAAGTTAATTAGTGTTAAACTTCTGAAAACGAGTTAATGACTTTTGTTCATAGGAAGTTTGTGGATGGGCAAAGCCATCATCCTCTACATGTGTTAGCTTTCCTTCCATATCGAGAGTGTATTAGGATAAGAAGACTCTGTGATAATGACAAGGATTTTATGTAGAGCTTAATAGGATGGGGTCCATTTTTTGTTCCAGAGGTTAAGATTATGAATTGGTTCAGTCTGCTGTTTGGGTCTATATTATATTCATGAATGCTTAGGTTGTCGAAATCAACATGATCGACACCTATTTAGCAAACGCACAAATCAGCGAAAGCTCACAACACAGAAAAACACATCACCGAATACTTTTACTTGGCCAACACTGTTCCACCTACTAATGAAAACAAAACACGCTTCCCACTACGCCGCTCTATACATACTACCCACCCAAACAAAATAAATAAACCACATACATACACTAACCTAAACCCTACTTCTAAACCTAAACTAACCCTTACATACATTACTTTCTATGCACTTACCTTAACCCACACCCTAACCCTAAGGTCCATAACTATCACACACTTACCTTACCGAGCTACACTGCAGAAGGGCTGACTATTCCGAATCGGGATTTCAAATTTCGCGGTTTCCAGCATTCGATGTACTTGCAGTTCGCTCATTAGGTGTCGATCATGCCGTATTTGACAACCTAAGCATTCGTGAATATAATATAGACCCTGCTGTTTGTAGGGCTATTGCTAAGCCAAATTCCAATTCTATGGATCATGGTGTGGAGGATAGTCAGGGTCACTTTTTGTCTACCAGGGGGAGTGGTGGTAGGAGAAGAATATATTTTGTTACTAACTATAGTGCGTTGAGTTCTGTTGTAGTGGATTTAGTGAATCCTTATTGGACTTATTAGTTAAAATTTAGGGATTTAGGTAGTATCCTTTCTCCCCTTCTTGGGGTGTTGAATAGGAGAGGTAGAAATCTGAGAGACATTTTAGTCCATAACTACTTTTCTCCACCTGTTGCAACTCCTTCCCATTCCCCTAATGTTATGGGACCTTATCCCTGTGTCCATTGTGTTGTGTGTGTTTATGTTGTTAGAACATTTCCTTATATAAATGGGTTTTCTTTTTATTCCACAGAGATACATAGTTGTGATCCTGAGGAGGTTGTTTATGCCCTACACTGTCCATGTGGTTTAGTTACAAAGGGGAGAGTAAAAGGAAGTTTAAAGTTAGATTACAGGAACATGTTAGAAATATTAAAAAGGAAAGAGTTGATAGTCCTATTGCACAACATTTTGTTCACTATAATAATTTTCTAACCCTGATTGTTTAAAAGCTACTATTTTAGAGAAAGTGTCAGCTAATTTTTATTTAGAGAATGTGTATAGGAAAGTAAGAAGTTATGTACTCACCATAACGTTCCATCTGAGTAGGTATCTTCATTTGTCTGCAACCTTTGGGATACGGATCCGATCTCGGATCCGAGCCGGCAACTTTTACCACAGCATAGATCCGAGCTCCTAGCTCCTCCCTTTACCCATAATCCCCTGCCAACCCTGACTAACCACAGATCAAGTTTGCCCGATATAACCATTGTTACTGTGCCCTGGAAGGGGCTTATCTAAGACAGATCCTATAGGTCAGAAGGAAGGAGGGGGGGATGGTTGCAGACAAATGAAGATACCTACTCAGATGGAACGTTATGGTGAGTACATAACTTCTTAATCTGGAGTAGGAACTTCATTTGTCAGCAACCTTTGGGACAGAGTCCCCAGCTACCTGAATCCTGGGTGGCCTTTATAGAAGAATATTCCGGAACACTGCAGAGCCAAAGGACGCCCTACCACTGGAGACAACATCCAGTTTGTAATGGCTGATAAAGGTATGAGATGAAGCCCAAGTGGCCGCGGAACAAATATCATCTAAGGGAACCCTAGATTGAAAAGCCGCCGAAGTAGCGATGGCCCTAGTAGAATGAGCTCGGACTCCCTGAGGTGCAGGCCTTCCTGAACTCTGATATGCCAAGAGGATACAACTAGCTATTCACCGTGACAATGTAACTTTAGAAATTGACTTGTCTAAACTTGTTTTGGCAAAGGAGACAAACAACTGGTCAGATTGCCTATGACCAGCAGTTCGATGAATATAAAAGCATAATTGTCTGTGCACATCCAAGGAATGCAGTTTGTACTCTCCTTTGTTCTGGTAATTGGGAAACAACACGGGAAGATTAATAGATTGATTAATATTAGCTTCCGAAGATACCTTAGGCAGAAAGGACGAATTGATCCTGAGGTAAACTCTATCCTGATGGAAGGCTAAGTACGGTGGTTTAAGACATAGAGCCTGAAGCTCAGAGACACTTTTAGCTGAAGTAATGGCCAACAAGAAGGCTGTCTTCCAAGAGAGGTATTTAAGATCAACCGTAGCCGCCGGCTCGAAAGGGGGGCTTGTCAAGGCCTGAACAACCAAAGATAAATCCCATGGGGGTACTACCTCCCTGACCGGGGGTCTGAGAAGGAAGGTACCCTTGAGGAAAGCTTTACAATGCTTGGAAGTAATTAGAGGGCCCGATTCATGCCCTACATGATAATGCGAAATCGCTGCTAGTTGTACCTTGACTGTAGAGCAGCTAGCCCCTTGATGAAAAAGGATAGTTAGAAAATCCAAAACCGACGTAAGAGGCGCCGTGAAAGGATCTAAGTGATGGTGCTCCGCCCAAATGGAGAAACGTTTCCACTTACTTCGATAGACCCTTCTGGTGGAAGGTTTATGAGCTGCTACTAGGATGGCTTTGACTGGTGAGGAGATTCCAGGAGTCCTTATCAGGAGTGGAACTGGAGCAACCAAGAAGTCAGCTTGAGGTTGACCAGGTTGGGGGTCGGAAGACTCAGAGGGTGAGTAATGAGATCCGGAAGGGGATCCAGAATCCAGGGTGGATGAATCAGATGAGACCACAGGTACGGGAACCACGTTTGACGAGGCCAGAATGGGGCAATGAGGATCATTTTGCTCCCCAGCCGACTGGCTTTCTGTAAGAGTTTTAGCATCATGGGCAATGGAGGGTAAGCGTAAAGGAGACCGGGAGGCCAAGCATGTACTAGAGAGTCTCTCGGGGACTCGCCCTGAGGGGGGATTAGAGCAAAGTAACTGTTGCATTTGGTATCTGAAGGAGAGGCAAAAAGATCGCAACAGGGTTGCCCCCATTGGGCAAATATTTGTTTCGCTAGTAGATGATTGAGAGACCATTCGTACGGGGTCAGAATTGAATGAGTGAGGCTGTCTGCTAGGATGTTGGACCGTCCCGGAATGTGCGTTGCAATGAGAAAGTGGTTGGTGGATATCGTCCATTCCCACACTCTCATGGCCTCGCGACAAAGAGGATAAGACCTGGTTCCACCCCTGTTTGTTGATGTACCAGACAACAGACATGTTGTCCATTTGTACTGCAATTGTCCCAGTCGGAAGAAGGCTGTGAAGTGCCTGCAATGTCAAAAGGACCGCCCTCATCTCTTGGACATTGATATGCAAGGAGGTCTCTGTGTCGTTCCACGTGTCTTGGACCGTTCTGCCTGAATAGTGCCCCCCCCCCACCCCAGGCGAGAGGCGTCCGTGGTCACTGTGGCGACGGGGGAAGGCATCGAGAATGGTCGTCCCGTGTGGAGACTCGGGGACTGGAGCCACCACATGAGTGACGCTCTGCAAGCCCTGCTTAGGGGAATAGGATGGGACAGGGGGTTGCGAGACAGGGACCATTGTACCTGGAGGGTCCACTGCAGGACCCTCATATTTAGATGGGCTAGGGGCAGCAGAGGAATAGCTGCCACCATGGAACCTAGAGCCCTCAGGATCAATTCTGTCGGTGGAGCAGGAAGTCGGAGAATGGCCTGGACATGCAACCTCAGGTTCTGAAGCCAATTGGGAGTCAGGAAGGCAAGCATTATTCTGGAATCCAATCTCGTCCCTATGAAATCTATTACCTGTGTAGGGACCAGAGAGGATTTGGCCATGTTGACAGTCAACCCTAGACGTGGAGCAAGATTGAGGAAATAATCCCTGCCTGAACAGAGCAGATGCCTTGTTGGGGTGATGAGGAGCCAGTCGTCGAGGTACGGAAAGACCTGAAGCCTCAGGTGGGCCGCTATAATCGCCAAGACTTTGGTGAACACCCTGGGGGCTGAGGTGAGACCGAAGGGAAGGGCCCTGAACTGAAAGTGACTGGCTCCCAGCCGGAAGCGGAGGAACCTCCTGGAGCGTCTGTCCACCAGAATGTGGTAGTACACATCCTTGAGGTCTATCGAGCACATCCAGTCGTTCTCCCGTAATAGGGGGAGAATAGACTGTAGAGTGACCATTTGGAACTTTTCTTTGGGTACTGCCAGGTTCAGGAGAGAGAGATTGAGAACGGATCTCAAGTCCCCCGTCTTTTTTGGCACCAGAAAGAACCTGGAGTAAAACCCTGATCCGAACTGATCTGGGGGGATGGGTTGGATGGCTCTTTTTTGCAAAAGCTGCTGAATTTCTGTAGCAGCCGCCTCCCTTTGATTGGGTGGTATGTCGGGGAGGCTTCTGGTTTTGGAGGTTACAATAAAGGGAATTAGGTAGCCTCTGCATATGATACGAAGCACCCAGCGATCTGTTGTTATGGACTCCCACATTGCTAGGTGCTTCAAAAGACGCCCCCCGACTGCCTCCAGAGTGGAGCAGCCAGGCAACCCCTCAGGGGTTCTGTGTGGGCCTCTCAGAGAAAGGTTCTCTGGACCCAAAATTTCTGGGACCCCCTCTGCCTCTTGGGCAGCGTCCTCCCTGTCCTCCTCTGCCACGAGAGGACTGGTTGTCTGGAGCAGACTGGGACTGATGCGATTTTCAGAACCACATCTTCTTCTGACCCTTTTGGTTCTTGGAAAAGGACCTCTGGGGAGCAGAGAAGCAGACTCCAACGGCAGACAACGTCTTCCCATCTTTCTCACTCTGGACTAAAGTGTTGCGAACGGTTTTGCCAAATAGTGCAGAACCATCAAAGGGCGCATTCGCGAATGATGCCTTAAAGGGTTCCGAGAAGTCACAATGTCGGAGCCAGGCTTGGTGCCTAATTACCAGGCTGGCTCCGCCAGCTCTAGTGGCTCCTTCAGTGGCGTGAGACAAGAGCCACATAGAGGTGTTGGAAACTGAACGTAGAGTAGACATTCGGGAGGAGTACAGCTGCTTGTCCCCTTCTGACATGGACTCTGGGAGGGATGCAGCGTATTCTTTTATTAGATCTCGCTGCATCCGGATGAAGTGTGCCATATAGTTCAGCGCCCTCATGGAGAAGGTTGCTGAACTAAAGACCCGCTTCCCAAGGTGGTAGATCGCTCGTGACTCCTTACTCGGCGGGTGGACCGCAGAGCTCTCCTGAGCCAACTCTCTCTTGGTGGCCACCGCCACCAACATGGCATCTACGGGGGGACCTCTGCTCCAGTGGGTTCTTTCAGCAGGGGGACTCAGGATTCTATCCGGGTGCTTGGGAACTGGCTCTACAGTGTCCGGCTCCTTCCAAGCCCTGGTGGAAATAAGGTCCACCAGGGGGTCGGGGGGAGGGGACACCCAAGAGGTAGATGGCCCTGCTTCGAACACCTCTAGGAATACGGACTCATCGGAGTAAGCCTTGGGGGCAGACCACCCTCCCCTAATCCTGAGCATTTCCATGATGTCTCCAAAGGAGACATCCTCGGAGGGTGACCTTGGGGAGCCTTCCCCTTCATCTAAGTCCGTATCTTCCGTAAGGGACTCGGGGGAGTCCACGTGCCTTCTCTTACACTTGGCTTTGTGAGGGACCTCCTCGGGGGGGCTGTGCGAGGAAGACTCACCAGCTGTATCACATTCCAAAGGAACACCCAGAGACGCTGAAGCAGGCTGCCCCAAAGGCTGGGTGATGGGAGCCCGGACCAGCTGAGAGGGAGTGCAGGGGGGGGAGCCGAAGTCAGGACCGGAGGTCCGGATGCACTCAACAGTGCCCTCTGCACCACCGTGAAAGCTGAGGGGAAGCCACTCTCGATAGGCTCCGAGCGTCTACTCCCACTCGGATCCGAAGTGGGGACCAGATCCGGGGCCGAGACCCTCAGATCTGAAGGACCCGTGTGCTCTGACCGGGACGGAGCTGAAGTCACACAAAGTCCCTCGGATCCGAAGCTCAACCCATGGCTCCAAGAGGCCGGATCCGACAAGCTCGAGGAACCAGTTGGAGCCAAAGTAACCAGTACTATCGGCTACGACCCACCCCCGGATCTGACGCGGCTCGGCTCCGAATGCTCCGAACCCGGGAAGCGGGACAGAGAAGGAGCGATTGGAGCAAAAAATGGGGTCGAGCTCCCCCACGGAGAGGGGAGGCAAGAGCACTCCCATCTGCAGCTGGGCCTGGATGAACCTCCTCATCCGGTCCATGTCTGCATCTGACATACTGAAGGTGGACCTCGACGAGGCCACCGAGGCAGACCTAGAGTGTCGCTTCGATGACCTCGACGGGGACCGGGTCCCCTCCTGCCTGGGTCCCGGTGAAAAACAAGGGGACTGGAGCCGAGGAGGAGGTGATCCAGAAGCTCTGGATGGAGAAGCCCGCTTGGTGGGCGGGGCTGAGGAAGAGTCCTCGGCCCGCCGCTTATGGTGCTTCTCCTTCCATTTGGTTTTTCCGGCCTCCCTCTCCTCCGGAGCCGAAATGGGAGGTTGAGTCCCAACCGGAGGGAGGGAGACAGGGGTGGCTACCACCGAGGGCTGGGTAGCGGCCACAGAAGTACCAGAGGCCTGAGGCCAGAGCCGAGTCCGGGGGCAAAAGGCCCATCAGGATCAACTTCGACCTCTGGTCCTTAAGTGCCCTGGGGTTGAACGCTGCACAAATCGCGCATCCCGAAGAGAGGTGTTCAACCTCAAGGCACCTAACGCACCGGGTGTGGCCATCTGCCAGTGAAAGCTTATGGCCACACTCTGTGCATTTTGAAAAGATGGCTTTAGGGGCCTCCGACATGGTGTACAGAAAACACACTCACTAGGCCCCTACACACACCACAAACACACACTACGAACCAGCGAGGGCAGGGAGGAAAATTTAAACACAAAAGATATAAAAATAGGGAACCTGAACACTCGTACACACTCACACAAGAGAAAGGAAGAAAAAAAGCAAAGTTTTTCTCACAAAGTTCACTCAACTATCAGGAGCTCGAAATCCAGTTTGTAGCTTGAAGCACGGCAAACTAGATCTGAGGTCAGTCAGGGTTGGCAGGGGATTATGGGTAAAGGGAGGAGCTAATAGCTCAGATCTATGCTGTGGCAAAAGTTGCCGGCTCGGATCTGAGATCAGATCCGTATCCCAAAGGTTGCTGACAAATGAAGTTCCTACTTCAGAAAAGCTGTTATATAAGGAAGATATTTTTATTCTCAAGTTTGGCACTTTATTTCCCTCAGATCTTAATTTAGATTGTAATTGGAAGTTATTGATTTAATTATTATGTATGTATTTTTATTGGTTGAGTGTTTTATGGTTTTATTGGTGGGTGTATTTACATGGTGTTTGTTACTGGAGTTTTTAATACTCCTTCAAGGCTGTAGCCAAGGTGCTAGAGATAGTAAAGTTTTTGTGTTTATTTGAGTGGTTCCTGCCTGTTGTTTTTGGATTATGAAATCTACTGGCTACTCAGAACACAATGATAATGGGCTTGTGCTTTTATTTGTTGGCTGAGTTGTCATATTAGTAACAATTGTTAATTTGTTTATATTCATGACAGACACAGGCTCACAAGGAAATTGTCAAAGTCGGAGGTGATCAGACTGAAGCTCTATTCTTCAGCTTTGTCTTTGATATAACATCATTTTAGTTACTCTATTGTACTGCTGATGTTTATGGCTCTAAGCTATACTGATTACTTTACTGTCAAGTTGCATGAATCTTTTTCATGCAATTTGAAAGATGTTTGGATGGTTGTCTGGTTCCTCATACAAAACACCACCAGTAATTCAATCATAGTGCACAAAGTCAAAGTGAACTTTATTGTCATTTAGAACTACACACGTGCAGCTTAAATTAAATTCTCAACTCACCAGAGGTCACATACGAAGCAAGGATAACAAGAACAGCATAAAATTTCAATTTAAAAAATATTTCCAATACACAACCCACAGAAGGATAAATAAACCAATAATAACAGCAAAAACACACAAGCCTCCCAGACAGTTATAAGAATACTGTACATAGCAGTATGACAGAGTAGGACCGCACATGTTAAGATTGCCCTCCTTTGTTCATCTGCATCAGACAAACAGCAGGCAATTGCACATGAATAAGAAAATCTATTGCTACATCAAAGTATCTGGTGGTCCTGCAGCAGATACTCTGATATCTCTTTCCTGAAGACAGTTGTGTAACCCAGCCATGTGCATAGTGAGATGAGTCACAAATTATTTCAGATGCAAATTGAATGCGTCTTGCTGCAAAGAGATCCGGGATGGATGGCAAGTTGGTGCCCATATTTTTTTCAGCAACTCACACCACTCTCTGTAGCTTCTTTCTTTCTGCTGTTGTACTGTTCCCAAACCAAACTGTGAGCCTACTAGTGAGAATGCTCTCAACTGCTCCTCTTCAGAATGTGGTGAGAACAGTAGGTGGGAGCTTTGCTTTTTTGAGCCTTCTGAGAAAGTGATGACATTAGTGTGCTTTTTGACCAACTGTTCAGTGTTCACAGTCCAAGAGAGGGAGATCATTTGAAATGTGCACCCCCAAAAATGTTGTAGATTTGATCCTTTCCACCTCTTCACAATTTACCATGCACAGTGATTATGTTGTTGACCTTTTCCTGAAGTCTATAATAATTTCTTTTGTTTTATTGACATTAAGGTCAAGGTTGTTTTTAGCATACCAGTCAATCAATGAGTAGACCTTGTCTCCGTAAGCTCTTTCATCCTTCCCTTTGATGAGGCCCACAGCCATAGTTCCATCTGCAAACTTAATGATGAGATTGGTGTTGTATTTTGCATAAAAATCATTGGTGAGGATGGTGAACAACAAAGGGCTTAGCACACAATCCTGAGGAATACTGTTGTTCAGTATTATGCATCATGAGGTGTTGTTACCTGCACATGTTTTCTGCGGTCTGTTCATCAAGAAGTCTAGGAACTAGTGGCATATGAGCTTGCTAACTCCAAGATGTACAAGCTTGTCAATAAGCTGCACTGGAACCACTGTACTGAAAGCCAAGCTGAAGTCAATAAAGAAAAGCCTGAAATTGTTATTTCTTCCCTCCAGATGATCAAGTGAGAGGTGGAGTGCCATTGAAATAGCATCTGCAGTGGATCTGTTAGCCCAATAAGCAAACTGTAGAGGGTCAAAGGTGGATGGAAGGTTAGCTGACAAATGCATTTTAACTAGCCTCTCAAAGCATTTCATGACATTTGAAGTTAGAGCAAACAGTCTGCAATCATTCAGGCAGGCTGGATTACATTTTTTGGGGAGAAGGACAATATTCATCAACTTGAAGCAACAAGGAACTTTACCAAGAATAAGGGAGGTGTTGAAAATATCAGTTAAAACTGAGCATAGTTGGTCTGCACAGCCTTTAAGCACTTTACTCAGTACTTTATCAGGACTAGCAGTCTTCTTAGGGTTCACCTTCTTAAGTTGAGATCTCACTTCATTTGATTTAAGGCTGAGCACCCCCTCCTCCTGGTCAACAGTTAGCCTTGTAGCAGCCACGTTGTTCTTCTCTTCAAATCTGCCAAAGAAGGAATTAAACCTGTCCAGGAATTCAATGTTGTCTTCACATTGATTTTATAGTCAGTACTGGTTTTATAGTCAGTAATATGTTGAATCCCTTGCCAGAGAATTCTGGTGTCTGCAAACTGACTTTGTAATTTCTTTCCATATTCCCTCTTGGCCACTTTAATACTCCTTTTTAGGTTTGCTCTAGCTTCTTTGAGACCCTTCTTGCCCTTAGACCTAAATGTTGCATTTCTTGCCTTCAGGAGATCATAGAATTTTTTGTTGAGCCATGCCTTTTGGATTGTTCTGACTGTGATGCTTTTGATGTCAGCTATATCATCAATACACTTAGTGATGTCAGATAGTACTGTTTCTGTGTTATAGTCTATGTTCACCTGCTCATCTGACATAGCCGCCTCTTTGAAAATTTCCCAGTAGGTACTATCAAAACAGTCTTGGAGACATTCCAAAGCCCCTCTCATGCCAGACCATGATCTGCTTAACTGTGGACTTTTCTCTGATAAGAACCATTTTATAGGCTGGTAGAAGCAAAGCCTATTTAATATAATATAATTTTCATCCATTTCTTCAAATACAAGTATATAATCAAAACCATCCTAAGCTAAAAAAAAAAATCATAAAACTAAAAGTAAATGTCTTTTTCCATCACATCTCTCCCTCCCTCCCTACATTACATGCCTGTGAAGGAATACATCTAAACCCGGAACAAGTACATAAACCCACTGGAACAAATAATCTCTTTCTGTAAGTCAAACACCTCCAGTCTAAAGTTCCTCAGCATTAATGCCAGAAGTCTCTGTAACAAAATAATAGCTTCAAATGCTTTCGTATACCACCATAACCCTAACAGGTTAGTAATCACAGACACCTGATTAAAATGTTAAATCAAAGACACCAATATCCTTCTACCAGGCTACAATATCCTAACATCAAAAGGGAAAAATTAAAAAGCAATAGGCATAGCAATTATATATCAAAATAACCTCCAGTTATAATTTTATCACCACAAACATCTTGCATTCATCAATGCAGAGATTCATATCTCCTCACTGAAACTCAATCCACATAAGTTATTGTGCATTACTAACCTGTACATCTCACCTGGAGACAATATTTACACAGGAGAGAACATATTCCTCTGGGTATCCTCCTCTATATCTCAAGAAACCTTCATTTTCTGAGATCTAAATAGTGACTGGAATCAACTACATTAAATACCGACTATCACCATTAACCTCTTTGGATTTTCTCACTTAAGTAATACCACAACCAGACACAATAAATTTATTGGCAAGGCCTCCACCATTGACTGTATACTTTAATCTAAACCCACAAATATTTCTGATACCAGAACTCTATCATACAACCTCAGTGACCATATCCCAAGCTATGCACACAGGCTCCCAAATTACTCAATTAAACAACATCTTTATAAAAATATGCATGACCTATTCAGCTTTGCTGCTGCCAACTCTATGTCATGATTAAGGCAATAAAATGGAAGCCTTCTAAAAACACTTTGAAATTGCTACCATTGGGCTGCATATTCAAAAGCTTGTACTTTATTCCTGGGGGTAATATTTTTTATAGCATCAAGGTGTATTTTTGATGCTTCTGAGATCTATACAATATCTTGACTGAATGGTTACTACCTTCTGTATAAATAGTAAAAACTAAAATCTATACATTGCATGAAGATAGGTGAAGGTTGTCAGCCTAGCCAGATAAAATTTTGTAGATAATTCTGTCATGTGCAAATATTAATGCAAGATACAGGCTTGTTCTCTTAATGAGAAAAGACTGCATTGGATATTGAACTCCAAAAATGTAACAACAGTGCACTCTGCTGTACGAAAGCTAAGTCAAGCATTTTATGACTGTCTGATGTCAAAATCCGGAGCCGATATGTCTGGATGAAGGAATTATGCTTATTGTTTTGAGGCCAGAGTTAATGGCTAGAATTTGCATGTATAATGTCTTTTATTGCTCTGGTTCCTTACCAGTTGCAAGATCAAAGGGGCTATTAACCTCTGAGAGTCTGTTAGCCTGGGAACCAGAAAGAAATGATGTAATCTGAAATGAATCGGTAGTACTGTGCTATCAATTTAAGGACAGAAAGCATAAGAGCATTTGTTTTGGGAACATCCAACTCACCAGATCTTTGCCTGTATCTGTATGTAAGTAGGATTTTAGAATTGTGTTTTCTCTTAGAAATAGCTAGGAATTAGCTAGGAATAGCTAGGAGGATTAGACTAAGTGTTTTTCTGTGACATCAGAACTTTTCTACGGTATTATTTTAAGTATTTCTCTGTGATAGCTGAATTCTTGAATGGCACTTTGTAGTAAGAAGTTCTGTCTTGTGTTTTTATTATTTATTATTAAATATTTTTAAACCTTTCTACTGTGGCTGTTTTGTGTACAGATAATTTAAGCTCTAAGAGTACCTTGCATGTACATAGTGATACTGTGCCAAGTCTCTCCAATTAGTCTTGACTGTTTGGTTGCACTTACCATTCAGATAATAATATTGCACAGTAATAATTATACATCCTTTACTAAGGGCCTTTGTGTACCTGATAAATATTAGTGGGTGGTAGCAAGTGGTACTACCGTATAGTCTGGGTAAAAGGGGCACAGCTGGAGAACCTGCGCCAGCATTCCCAAGAAGTGCCTGTGTGGTTGTATATAACTCTTAGGTCAAAGTTTGTGTGTGTCAGCTAATTGGGCAGGGACATGAAGCACTGGTTGGACAGAGAGGGTGCTGGAGGTTTTAGCTTGCCCACTAGGCTGAGATCTGGACCATATAGCTGCGCCAGTGGGGAGTCTTATTGGGGACCTGGAGAGAAAGGAAGAAACCAGTCCGAGACTGACTGTGATCTCTGTGTGCTCTTAAGGGAATTTGTACTTTACTGTGTGTGTATTTGTTATCCTTTCGCTATATGGACGCCCCTCACTGGTGTTAGTGGTGAGGATTGAGGCTCCTTTATTGCTGGGCCAGTGCATGGGCATCACAAATTGTAATACTGAACCTGGAAACTCAGGCAGATTAAATAAAAAAAAAAACTAAAGGTCACTTTTAAGAATCAGTAATATTGAACAAAATATCCTTAATATTATAAGGATTTTATGACACAAATGTTTTTTGTAATTAAAATGGCCTATAATCAACATGCAAAATGAGTGATCCATCCATTCATCCTCAATCAATGTTCAAATCTTCTAATACTCAATCATCTGACATAGACCCACATATATCTATCTATCTATATATATATATATATATATATATATATATATATATATATATATATATATATATATATATATATAGATATATATATATATATATATATATATATATATATATATATATATATATATATATATAGATATAAAATGCCAAAGTAGAAAAATCAGCTTTAGTGTACAGTAGCATGCCAATTACACTAAAGGATATTCTGCTCATTTATATGTACTGTTAGACTGACAGATAATGTGGTTGTCAGTTGCAGACTTCCAGAGCGGAAAGGGGGTTATGATTCCAAACACTTCTGCCACTCTTATCCTGTCTAAATGTTGCTATAACTGCATCAATCTGTCCTCTGTCTGTAGTTCCCTTCTGGTATCCTTACATAATCTAAGCTATTGAGCTTTCATCTAAAGACCCAACAGTTTATCACTGATACAGTAAAACTGAAATGTAACATTGTTTAATATAATTACTTCTAGGGACTATCTCTTCCTCTTCTTTTTGGATGTGATAGCTAACATTTGCGATTTTACCTTCTAATGCATTGTATAAGTTAACTGTAAAGCTTTTCTCACTGGTCTTACACTGAAAATAAGTAAACCAGTAATACACTGTCAGCTGACATTTACTCAACCAAAGCAAAGCAATCAAAGTTTAAAAAAAGAGCGTTCCCTTTATGGTGCCTCTGTTCTACTAAAGCCATTACATTCAGTGTTTCAGTGTGTGTGTGTGTGTTATATTGAATATGTGCATGTGTCTATATCACTGTGAAACATCTGTGCTAGTTCCACTCATCTGTGCCTGTGCATACGAATGATACATTATGGTTATCACATACCTTTACATGAGATGAAGAATCCTTGCCATTAAATATAACTATGGAAGGGTGCAGCAGTTTTTCCTTTACTAAGGGGTGTGGAAGCATACTTCTCATCCTCCAAGCATTAAAAATAATAGCAACAGCATTTAAAAATCATAGCAACGGCTAAGAAAGAAGATCAGTTTCTTTATTTATACAACAGTAGGTTTTTGTACACCAGTCACTATATAGATAGTGGTACTGAATCTTTATATAGGTTTTATGTATTGAATAAAGTATACACTAGTGAACAGGTATGACTTTATGAGAAACATCATAAATCTGAGATTAGCAAGCATAACTGTAAAGGCCAAAATCATAGATTTACGCCTAAATCAGAGTAATTGACAGATAAGTGTGGGAGAAAAGGTTCTCACCTCACTGAAAAATAAAGGCTCCTTTCCAGTCTGATCATCAAGTCTACAGTGGCAAGCTATAGGCCCATTTATTCCTTGTCCTGGCTAACAATTGTACCTACATCATTACTCGGGGAGGTCTTCACTCTTCATGGGACACTTAAGTTTCAGAGCCTTCCATTTATGTACTTTCAGTTGGGAACAAGTGAGCAACTGAAAGGCAGTCACCTTTAGCTGGTTTAGCATTTTTCTTACATATACAGCTACAGCTGCACCCCCAATGGCTAGTAAGTGTGATGCAGTATCTTACTATGTTGACTCTAATGTGGGCACAATTTTCACACCCCTGGGCTGGCATTGTCCACTAAGTGTAATCCATGTATGGCTGATTCCACCAGACCTCTGTCCTCTACTCAAACCCAAGCTCATTTTGTAAACAGGTATGGAGATGCCTGTGAGGGCATTCAACCTTGCGGTTTAGGGCTTTATTGAGTAGTGTGTGTGTGTGTGTGTGTGTGTGTGTGTGTGTGTGTGTGTGTGTGTGTGTGTGTGTGTGTGTGTGTGTGTGACCTAAATTACATAGATCAGGCATTTCTTTCTGGTGTGTGTGTGTGTGTGTGTGTGTGTGTGTGTGTGTGTGTGACCTAAATTACATAAATCAGGCATTTCTTTCTGGTATGACTATTTGTTGATAAAAGGGATGTTACAACAGAACAGGGATCCACCACTGACCGCATGCCCTTCCACCTACAATCCAGCATCTCAGATAATGTACTTCTCTGTGTAGGCAAGCTCAGTCTTCATATAATTAATTGGTACCCTGGGAGTGGAAAAGTGTTCTGACCTGGTCAGATCCACCATACCCATCAGAGAAACTTTACAGATCACGGCAAAAAATTAAACAGTAGTGCATATCATATTCTAAAACTGAGCTAAGGATGAGATATAATGCTGACAACATAATAAGCACTATTTTTACATAAGATGGATGAGTTTTTCACTATTTTAACCTTTTTTTCTGATTTATATTACTCATGCACAAAGGCATTCACTATTCTAACATTTGCTCGGCTCATTTAATCTATAGGTACATGACATAACTATATAATTCTCATTCTAATTATTTATTTAAAGATGTCTCCTAATGCCAAGCCCTGTAATTTAGTATGTTACAACAACTATTCATAGCAAGAATATTTTTAAATCAATAGCTAAGAACTACAATGAAAATGTTAAGATTGATCCATATTAATGTAAATGTTACTTTTGTAACAATCCACAAATACATCCATGAAAAATGTTATAACTAAGACATTCCATATACCTACTTTATAAATGTTAACCACTTGAAAAAACTATGCTATAGCTACTTTTGATTTAAAAGGCACTACTGACTTTTATAATGATGTGATTAAAAGATATATAATTTATTCATTTATAGTGATGACGAATCAAAGGTATTACTGTATTGTATTCTATTCTATTCTCGCCCTCCCTGATCTCTCTTCTGCATTTGTCAAAGCAGAGCATAACATTTTGTCCTCGAACCTATTGTGGAACCTTGGGTTCTGTCCTTGGCTGGATAGGCTCCTACCTTACAGATCACACCCATGGGCCATTTCAGATGTCCATTCATTATCTGTATATACTGTGGATGCTGCTGTTCCTTGGGGCTGTATTTTAGTCTTATCAATGTTCTTTGTGCATAAGCTTCCACTAGGTGAGCCCATTTAGGTCTGCAGTGCTACTGCCATACACATGATACTTGACTATAGTTCTCTTTTCCTCAGCACATAATGTCTGACATGGATTCATTAGCAAAAAACTTGGAATGCATCTAAGACTGGATGATTGCCACCTACTCCTGGCATACGACTGCCAAGATGGTTGTCATGGCCATTCATGGCACCCTAACAGAGTCTCATTCTCCAACCACTGGCCTCATTATTAAATATAGAGGTGATAGGCTGGCCTATGTGAGGAAAGTGAGAACTCCTGGTGTTACTTTTGATGACATACTGACATGTACGGACTAGGTGTCAGCTGTCATGAGGACTTCTTAATACCATCTTTGAATCCTTTCTCATATGAAGCATACTTTTTCCACAAGTAGCCTGCTTGCGATTGTGCAGACTTTGGTATCCTCTCAGACTTGACTATTATCATTTCTTATATCTGGGGCAGCCTGAAGGTGAGCTTGATTACCTGTAGTAAGTTCAGAATTATGCAGCGCAATTAAGTATGGGCACTTCTTGTTGCCTTCAGATTTCTACCTTGATGCAGCAAAACCTCCACTGGCTATCAGTGTGATCACTAGTAATCTTTAAAGGAGTTCTACATGATTGGGACTCCCCAACATACTGAGCTACTTATTCCGCATTGTCCTATCAGACCACTCTATTCATCCACCCTGGGTTTGTTGGAGGTCTCATAATTCCAAATGGAGTCCTTGCAAGCTTCAGCATTTAGCTATCTGAGTCCCCCTCTTTGGAACTTCTTCCCACAATGGTTGCATGCTGCTGGTATGCTCCCAGGGTTCAAAAGGTCCCTAAAAACCAATGTATCTGAAGTGCTTTATGATACTGGCTACTTTTTTTTTTTTTTGCATATTTATTACTCACTACTGTGGTGGTGCTGTGGTAGCGTTGTCGCCTCACAGTAAGACGTTGCCCTGTTCGATTCTCAGCTAGAGCGTCTTCTGTGTGGAGACATGCGTGAATGGGCGTACCTTCATTAAAGGTTGTGCGTCAGGGCCGGCAACTTGACACGTAAAAATCTACTGCTAATCATTAGCAGACTGGAGTTCCGCTGTGACGACCCCTAACCAGGAAAAGCTGAAAGACACAACAACTTGATTATAACCATCCA